>NW_011501377.1:14367-37832 GCF_000495115.2 Populus euphratica | reverse complement strand
TAACAACAACAACAATAACAATAACAATAACAATAACAATAACAATAACAATAACAATAACAATAACAATAACAGTAATAGTAATAATAAAAAAAAAAGGAGAAGAAGGAGAAGAAGATGAGTACTTTGAGATGGAATATTAATGTAACGATTAAACAATGATAATAACAAATGTCAAGGTTAGAGGATCCACTAATGGTATGTCAAACAAGTATAATATAAACTCTTATTATTCAATTGGAAACCATACACAAAGGAAGTTCCAATCAGATTATAGATTGTTAACATGATTACATTAGTCATTTTATTCGATTAATGCTAATACTTGTAAATCGCGTCAAGCATTCATGATTATAACTTATGTTAACAACAAATCAAGTTCCTTTCATAGCTCAGGTATCGGTTATACCATACAGTATGGGCTATGAAAGTGTCAAGCATTTGTTGTACCAAGTGTTATACAACATAAATCAAGATTAGTCATTTAACAAGCAAAGTATTAAAGAGTGAACAAGATAACAAATACAAAACATGTTAGTATCAAACATTAAAGTCCATATTAAGTTTATACTATACTTATTCTTACACCATTAGTGTAATCTTTTCACCTTGACATAATAAAATTTAGCTAGACATAATGAAAGAAAGAAAAATAAATAAACAAAATAAGAACATAAATAAGATAAAAGTTAACTAAGTAAATGAAAGGAAATGAAAGGCATAAACTTGATATTAAGGAAAGCAAAGCATAAACATTACAAAAAAATACAAAGAGAGAAAGCTGATTAGTACTTAAAAGTGCATTTTTATCAAGGTTTTATATCATCATTTTGCACTTGAAGTATCAATAACTCCTTAACTAAAGCATGTTTTATAATAATATATCTAATAATATAAGATACCTTTAATTTGTGATAAATATCATTTTAAATGCAGGCCTATCACATAAAAGAAAGGATTGATTGATGAATTTAAGAGTTGAAATTGAAAGGATAAAGAGATGGCCAAAATTAGAAAAGAGATGTCGGTGCAATCCAAACCGGAACACTGTTCGGTAATTAGGTCATATCTGGACCTATAGATCTGAGATTTAGGTCTACTTTATACGGATGGAAAGGTAAGACATAGACCTACAGCTTTCATATGGAGCCCAAGATCTAAAAAGGTCATTTTCAAGTCCAAATTGTTGCAACAACAAAGAAGCTCGAATCTGTCTTCTAGCCTGAGCACTGTTCAGTATTTTGGCCATATCTGGAGTTCTAGAAGTCGAAATGAGCTGAATTTTTTACAAAAGAAAGCTGAGACAATTGCCTACAACTTTCATGTTTTGAGTGGCTCCAATTTTGACGTTATCAATGACGTTTTGGGCAAACAAGAGAAGATAAGGATTGTCACCAAGTCAAGAGTTGGCCACCCACTCATCAATTAGTCATGAAATCAATAGTTCCCAATTTTGGCCTATAAAAGGAGGCATTTGCCATGCATTTAGGCATCTTGGTGTCTAGATCAAGATCATGCTCTTGCTTTCTCTCTTTGTATTTTTTGTAATGTTTATGCTTTGCTTTCATTAATATCAAGTTTATGCCTTTCATTTCCTTTCATTTACTTAGTTAACTTTTATCTTATTTTGTTTGTTTATTTTTCTTTCTTTCATTATGTTTAGCTAAGTTTCTTATGTCAAAGTGAAAAGGTTATACTAATGATGTAAGAATAAGTATAGTATAAACTTAATATGGACTTTAATGTTTGACACTAACATGTTTTATAGTTGTTATCTTGTTCACTCTTTAATACTTTGCTTGTTAAATGACTAATCTTGATTTATGTTGTATAACACTTGGTACAACAAATGCTTGACACTTTCATAGCCCATACTATATGGTATAACCGACACCTGAGCTATGAAAGGAACTTGATTTGTTGTTAACATAAGAACAAGTGCTTATCAAGTGGTAGACTTTGTAAGGTATCCTTATCAATTTTAGAAAATATGGCCGAAGAAGATAATCAATCACTTCATAATGAGAATAATGAGAATAACCGTGCTTGAACACTTAGAGACCACATGAATCCCACAAGAACAAGTGCACCATCATGCATAGTTTTTCCTCCTGATGCATCTCATTTTAATTTTAAACTAGGTATTATTCAACTTTTACCTTCTTTTTATGACTTAGATTTAGAAAATCCATACTTGCATTTAAGGGAATTTGAGGAGGTCTGCAACGCATATAATAATTTAAATTATAGCATGAACACCATCATATTAAAGCTTTTTCCTTTTTCATTAAAAGATAAAGCTAAAACATGGCTACAAAATTTGAGACCAGGATCCATTCGTGCTTGGGATGAAATGCAAGAACAGTTTTTAAAGAAGTTTTTCCCATCTCATAGAACAAACTCTTTCAAAAAACAAATCACCACTTTCACGCAAAAACCAGGAGAAACATTTTACCAATGTTGGGATAGGTATCGAGACTTGCTTACTACTTGCCCTTATCATGGTTTTGAAACATGGAGATTGATTTCACATTTTTATGAAGGGTTAAGACATAGAGATAGGCAAATGGTTGAATTGATGTGCAATGAAACTTTTGAAGATAAAGACCTTGATGAAGCAATGAAGTACTTAGACTTGTTAGCTGAAAATGATCAAAATTGGGACACCACGGGTACTTATGAGGCACCGAGTAAAACTCAACCTCATACATCTACTGAAGGTATGTACAACCTTAGGGAAGATCATGACCTCCAAGCCAATCTTTAGCTAGAAAAGTCGAGGCACTAGAATTGAAAAAGAGTGGTCAATTAAATTCTGTTGAAAACATTACATGTCAAATATGTGAAACAAATGAACACTTAACCAATAACTGTCCAACCTTGCCTTCTTTTAAGGAATGTCTCCATGAACAAGCCCATGCTTTAAACAGTTTCCAAAGGGCCAACCATAACCCATACTCGCAAACATACAATTCTGGTTGGAGAAATCACCGAAATTTCAGTTGGAAGAGTGATAATAACAATGTACAAACTTCACAACCACCGTTTCAAGCATACCACAATTTCCAAAATTCTCATGGATATGCACCTCCTTATAATCCACCTCCTTGAAGAAATCTTGAGGAAACATTGCATGCATTCATTGAAAAGCAAGAGACAATCAATACTGAACTTGCTCAAAACATGACAGATTTTAAAGATACTCTTGCAAAATTAACATCTGCTCTCACTTTTCAAGAGAAAGGTAAGTTTTCATCTCAATGTTGCGATGTCGCGGTCGCACAAATTAATTACCCTAGCTTAAAACACACAAGATAGTATAGAGCAAGCAAGGGATCGATCCCACGAGGAAGATTTAGTTCAGATTTTTATGCTATACGTTATGCAATTGGGGGGTTTTGATTTGTGATAATCTAAAATATGGAAGAAATTAAACTAGTGAACACGATCAATTAAAACTGAAATTTATCAAGAAAACAAACCTTGGTCACAAGCACACATCCACCTACAGAAATCAGAACTGATCCTTAAAACGAAACTCCAGTTTATATTCTGAATTTTTATCTTTTCTTAACTTTGGTTAATTAACGAATCCGTCGTATAACTAGCCCTAACCAACAAATAATCACAGTGTCCGCACTAATGATTTAATCTAATGACAGCCTTAAGATCTAGATAAATTCATTAATCTTAACAACCAAGTTGTCTGCTTGTGTTGCTTTGATCGAATGTTTTCCCTAAGTTTAATAACGTAGTTCCGCCACAATTATCAAGCTTAGTTGCTTCACAAGTTTATATACCCTAACTCCGGTTCTGATATCAAACTTAGCAATAGATTGTTCACAATAATAACTTAGAGTCCGCTCTAGCAATTATCAACAACAATCATAGAAAACATGCATAGGAAAACAGTCATACTCATTCATAATACAAACTGAAAATAAATAAAGAACAAATCTCACAGTTCTTGAAATCTGAAAGTTTCTGCGTCCTTGCAACCAAGAAAAGAGCTTAGCCTTGCATATCTATTGAACAACTACTCCTAAAGATAAAAGAAAGCATTATTTCTAGTATGTAGAGAGGAGAGTTTGTGTTTCTTCACTTCTAGTTGCTACCACCTTTCTTTGATTCTATTGCACTCCCTCCTCTTCTTTCTTGGCTCTTTTGATGTCTATATATAGGCTTCAATGGCAGCTCCTCTTGCTTCTTTATCAACAATGGTGGCCGCCAAACTTGCCAAACTTTGACATTAGTAGTCACCACAAACAACCCACCATTGTAGCCTCCTTCTTTGACAATGGCAGCATTCCAACTTGCAGCTGGTTTGTGGTTGGTGATTTGAGGTTGGTGGCTACTTTTCTTGACCTTCTAGATTGATTTACTAGAGGGGCTAAATTGCTGAAATTATAACTTGGATGATAGTTTAGAAGCTTCGAAACATAATTTGGACTCATTTCTTCACGAAACCTGATTGCTGGCAGAATTCAGTTGTCATCTTTGAAAAATCATATCGCCCTCATCTGACATCGTTTTTGGCTGAAAATTGGAGCGTTTCTAGACCTTTGAGTCAGGAACCCAACAAAAATTGAGTTTGCATCGATTGGACTTCTATAGCTCCAGATATGGAATTTTGAATGGACAAAGGTCAATAGTGGCAGAATACGAGATTTGACTTTGAAGGATGTGATTTCCATGATCTTCCTCTTTGTATTTGTCTTGCATTACATTTCCAGAAAGGTATGGATGTTAGCTTTTTAGAGCCACTGGAATCACTTCATTTTGATCTCTATAAATCACGCTCTGCACAAAACATCGACTGAACATCAAATCTGCCAATTATCTCCAATTTACTCCTTTTTGCATTTTTCATCCAAAAGTGCCTTCAAAACATAAAACAAATAATATCAAGGCATTTTACATATAAAACATGGACAAAACATTAGGTAAATGTGGGTGAAACAATCGAATAATATGGTTACATCAAATACCCCCACACTTAGCTCTTTCTCGTCCTCGAGAAAGGATAAATAAAATTAAATTGAAAATAACCATGATCAATCTCTTAATCTCCCATCAATGTCCAAGAGTACAGGCATTATAAATAAGAATATAATAAAAAAGAATAAAATAAATAAATTTTTATGAATTTGTTTACATGCAAACTTCAAAATTCAATCAATCATCGGTATTTAAATGAAATCTATGCCATGCCAAAGTGATAGGTCCTCTCATTGATATACACTCCAACACTCATGTGTTTAGGGTTTATGTGTCTAAATCTCTCAAATTCAATCAAAGAGTATGTTCTACCATAAGCTTGCTTTTCAATCTCATCTCCATTATTAATATATTACAGACAATGCATGAATCAAAAGGTCTTATTTTCCGGTTGTAATTGGGCTAAGGTTAAGGTGAGGTAAAAGAGAGTAAAAGAAAAGGTTCAAATCAAAGAACGTGGAGCATTCCGAAAAATGATATTTCAAACAAGATATTCCATCAAAGCTCATAAATTTTTCATCTTTAATCACCAATGCTTAACTTCTTTTGTTTTTAAGCATAAAATCTTAAGAACATAAAGGAACATTTTTTTCTTCTTCTTTTTTTTTTCTTTTTTGTTTTTTTTTTGTAATTTTGCCCATCTTTTCATCAAGCATCACTTCTTCTGTCTTTTCACATAATTTCCAACCATAATTCCATGAAATATCACAAGTATATGCTCTACTAATCCTTGGCCAGGGGAAAAGGAAAACATATATAAAGTTAAGGCTTATACATGGATAAAGAAAAGATAAATAAGCTCAAAAGGGGCTCACTAAGAATAATATGCTTTAGGTTGGCTTTTTGGTTCAAGTGATTGAAATTCCTAATGCCTTTATCATCTTCATGTATATTTGTAATAGAATATAATCTCAATAAGATATGAAGCAAGTTCTAGAGATACATATCATTGAAAGAATGCACACTCAAAGAATACAATGTTTGAAGGCTCAAAAACTTGCAGTGGTATAACACTATAAAATCAACATGGCATATTCTCAAAGTCAATCCCTAAACCAATTAAACCTTAAAATTTGCATGCATACTCTTTCATTTGATTTATCTCTTCATCTATCTCAATTAATTCTCATACATAATACTCATATTCTCAAAAACCAATGGGAGTTAAAAAGATCAAACATAATTTTTTTTTTGTGAACAACAAAGAAAACTAAAATAAGAAAATAAAAATTCTCCCAATACCCCCACACTTAAAACACAACATTGTCCTCAATGTTGAAATAAAAGCAAAGGAACATAAGAGAATGGTAGAAAATAAATTAAAATACAAAAAAGTAAAAGATAAGGAAAAAGAAAGCAAATCTGATATATTTTTTTTTTTTGTGCTGGGTGGCCTCCCAGTAAGCGCTTTTGTTTTATGTCATTGGCTTGACATGTGACATGCTCATTCTGCATAGATTGGTTCAGCTAACTCTATAGAAATGGTGAGTTCTGCCGTCCAACCTTCATAGAAAGGTTTCAAACGATGTCCATTGACCTTGAGTACTTTGCTGGTTTCTAAACTTGTAATTTCAACTGCACCATAAGGAAAAATATTAGAAACAACAAAGGGTCCAATCCAACGAGAGCGCAATTTTCCAGGAAAAAGTTTTAAACGCGAATGATAAAGAAGGACTTTGTCTCCAACATGAAATTCCTTTCTTGTAAGCATTCGGTCATGAAGATTCTTAGTCTTTTCTTTGTAAATTTTTGCATTCTCGTAAGCATCATTTCGAATTTCTTCCAACGTGGTGGCAGTCCTTTTAGGTACCAAAAGGATAGACGCCACCCATTCACTGTCCGTGATGGGGGGGGGATGACTCCTACATCATGAAGGATAATTTGCGAAGCTTGTAAAGCCAATGCTGATTCATGCACATTTTGGGGAACACATATATGCCTCTCCATCTCTTCTATCTTGGTAAAATCATAGCCATAGCTCAAAGCTATGCTTAATCCATCTTCGCTATCAAAATCACAAACCTGCTGCATACACTTATCAACTTGGTCATAACATATGATAGAATAAACATTGTTATAAGGATATGTCATTGCATCATGAAAATTAAATTCAATCTTTTCATCTCCTACCTCCACAGACAAAGTATCCTTACCACAATCAATCTTTGTATTGGCAGTTTTCAAGAATGGTCTCCCAAACAATATAGGAGTGTTGGTTAATAAATCACAAGAATCGTGTTCCATATTAAGAATATAAAAATCACATGGAATAACCAAACTATCAATCTTGACTAGGATATCTTCTATCACACCAAGTGGGTAAACAAAACTACGATCTGCAAGTTGTATTACAATGCTAGTTTTATTCAAAGGTTCCAGACTAAGAGAATCATAAACATGTGTAGGCATAACACTAATGGATGCACCTAAATCACATAAAGCTCTTTTAAAACTAGCATTACCAATAACACATGGGATAGTAAACGCACCTGGGTCCTTCTGCTTTAAAGGCATATTCTTTTGAACAACAGCAGACACAACTTCACCCATACTTACCATTTCATGACCTTTCAATTTGAAAGCTCTCTTGGTAGTACACAACTCCTTCAAAAATTTAGCATACTTGGGAATTTGCTTAATAGCATCAAGCAAAGGAATGTTGAGTTCTACTTTTTTGAAAACCTCTAAAATCTCTCTTTCTTTGTCCTCTTTCTTTGACCTAGAAGAACTAACAGGAAAGGGTGGAATTGCTTTAGAACTGGAATTCATTGAGTGAGGAGTTACCTTTGGAGTGTTGGTCAATGTTTTAGTTTGTGGAGAAGGATGATGTTCCTTCTTTGTACTCAATTCAGTTTCTATCTCTTTTTCTTCCTCTATCTCAATTTGTTTTGACCTTTTCTCTTCAAGTTCTTTCCCACTTCTCAACACGATCGCACTAACATTCTCTTTTGGATTCAATGCTTGGGAACGCAATTTTCCATTCATTTGTGCCTCCAATGTCCCTACACTTGAAGCTACTTGCCCCATTTGCTTCTCCAAGTTGTGAATACTTGACCTTGTTTCCTGTTGAAAAGACATGACATTTTGTTGCAAGGTAACAGTATTAGAAGCCAAAGTTTTCATCATCTCACGAAGATCATCATTGGATGACGACCCAGTAACATTGGAGTTTGTGAATGGAGGGGGTTGTCTTGCTTGATAATTCTGTTGGGGCTGAAATCCATGGGGATGGAATTGTCGGCCTTGATTGCCTTGTTGGGATGGGTTGCCATAGCGTAAGTTGGGATGATCTCTCCATCCGGGATTGTACGTGTTGGAAAAGGGATCATATTTACGCTGGAGCTGTCCATTGAATGCTCCATCAATTGCATGAGCTTGTTCAATATAATCTTCTTGCATTGTTGGGCACATATCCGAAGCATGTCCTTGTAAGGAGCATATGCTACAAACTTTCACCTGCTGCACATTTCCACAAGCCAAAGAACGCACAAGAGAAGTAAGATCATTAACTTTATTCTCAATGTTAGAAATACTTACCTCATTTACTCGTTTGTTGGAGAAGTCTCCACGAGTGCCAAACTGTTTTGAGTTGGCTGCCATGTTTGAGATCAATTGGCGTGCAGCCTCGGGTGTCTTATCCACCAATGCGCCTCCACTTGCAGCATCAATGATACTACGGTCAGTAGGCATTAATCCTTCATAGAAATATTGAATGAGCAACTGATCGGGTATTTGATGATGAGGACATTGAATGCACAGTTGCTCAAATCTTTCCCAATACTCAGAGAGTGTCTCTCAATGAGATTGCCGAATCCCACATATTTCTTTCCTTATGTTGGCAACTCGAGATGCTGGGAAATACTTCTCAAGGAAAATCTTCTTCATGGCATTCCAAGTTCCAATAGATCCTGGGAGAATAGAGAAAAGCCATGCCTTTGCTGCCCCTTTTAAAGAGAAAGGGAAAGCTTTCAACTTAACCTGTTCTTCATCAACTCCATTCGGTTTCATGCCAACACAAACCATATGGAACTCCTTGAGATGAGTATGTGGATCTTCTCCTGCAAGACCATTAAATGTTGGTAACAAATGTATAAAACCAGATTTGAGCTCAAAGTTTACATTATTGTCAATGTTTATGCATAGTGGCTGATTTTCCACATTAGGAGCAGCAAGCTCCTTGAGTGTTTGTTGTCGTGCAATAGCCATGGTGTTGAGGCGAGCTTCCTTTCTTAACCTGCGTAAAGTGCTTTCTATTTCAAAATAAACCTACACTTGAATTTGATTAGTAGAACGGGTCACAGGCATCAATTGCTAAGAAAATTCAAAAGAAAGAAACCACACAAGAGACGAAAAATAATGCAAATTATATGAAAATCCAACGCTAGGAAACTAAAATTGCCTAAAAACCTTAGATAACAGAGGAATTTGGCCTCGAAATGGTAAGGTTAGCGGTTCACCACTAGTCTTGTTCAAAACGTCATTTCCCTTCAGGAAACAAAAGGTCGAACCCTAATTCCACAAACAAATCTGTTTTGAACAGTACCGTTGCGGCAAGTGAACAGTACCGCCGCAAGAAAAAAACTTTTTTTGTTTTTTTTTTCTGAATAATAATAAATAATAATCACAGCAAATAAAAATAACAGTACAAGCACAAAAATTAACTAAAATTACTTCCCCAGCAACGGCGCCAAAATTTGTTGCGATGTCGCGGTCGCACAAATTAATTACCCTAGCTTAAAACACACAAGATAGTATAGAGCAAGCAAGGGATCGATCCCACGAGGAAGATTTAGTTCAGATTGTTATGCTATACGTTATGCAATTTGGGGGTTTTGATTTGTGATAATCTAAACTATGGAAGAAATTAAACTAGTGAACACAATCAATTAAAACTAAAATTTATCAAGAAAACAAACCTTGGTCACAAGCACACATCCACCTACAGAAATCAGAACCGATCCTTGAAACGAAACTCCAGTTTATATTCTGAATTTTTATCTTTTCTTAACTTTGGTTAATTAACGGATCCGCCGTATAACTAGCCCTAACCAACAAATAATCACAGTGTCCGCACTAATGATTTAATCTAATGGCAGCCTTAAGATCTAGATAAATTCATTAATCTTAACAACCAAGTTGTCGGCTTGTGTTGCTTTGATCGAATGTTTTCCCTAAGTTTAATAACGTAGTTCCGCCACAATTATCAAGCTTAGTTGCTTCACAAGTTTATATACCCTAACTCCGGTTCTGATATCAAACTTAGCAATAGATTGTTCACAATAATAACTTAGAGTCCGCTCTAGCAATTATCAACAACAATCATAGAAAACATGCATAGGAAAACAATTATACTCATTCATAATACAAACTGAAAATAAATGAAGAATAAATCTCACAGTTCTTGAAATCTGAAAGTTTCTGCGTCCTTGCAACCAAGAAAAGAGCTTAGCCTTGTGATTGTGCATCAAAAGTGTCATTAAGTCTCTTATTTTACATATGTATTTATTGTTTTTATTTGGTTGTTTTTATAATAATTGATGTGTTTTTTTAGTAATGAAGTTTGTTTTAATGTTTCGATAGGTTTTTGGAGCTTAAATGAATTAATTCACAAAATTCAACGTCGGAATTGAGAACAAAGAATTGAAGAGACATTTAGTTGAAGATTGAAGCAAATCTTGGTTCAAATAAGTGCTCCAAATTTGTCCCAAAAATCAATTCTATTCCAATTCTAGAAAAGAATATCATATGATTTATTTCAAGCCCAAACTTGCCTTATGTTGTGTGCAAACTTCAACCATTAAACACTCAAGGTTTCAATGTCAATCTTAGCCCAAATAATAAGTACATTTGTATACTTATTTGATGCTCAAATTCAGCCCCAAATTAGCCCTAAATCAACCCCAAATCAACCTTCAAATCAACCCAAACACAATCCATGATCTTACATGTCCACACAACAAATAACAATTGATTTATTTTGGGCAATCCATTGATCCAAGAAGGCAAGCACATGGATGGAAAGCTGGAGGGGATATTTTAACATTATTTTGGGTCAAAAAGAAGAAGGAGACACCTCATAAATGAGGAAGAAAAACGTGCACCAAAGTAGTTGTAAAGCTGTCTTGATTTGATTTTTCAGAATACCTTTCGGTGTTTTACCCATAACTTTTGACTCAGGTGTCCAAATGAGCTGTTCTTTAATGATCTGGAAAGGTGACAGAATTGCCTATAAATATGTCTCTAATAGACTTCTCCAGAAAAAGCTTCTAAGAGGGTCGAATTACTGTCCAAAGTTAGAGTCAGATTTGTGTCCGAATTTTTTCTGAAATTGTATTGTGTTCTTCTTTATAGATTTCGGTTCTTTAGTTTGTAAAACTTATTTTTTCAGTTGGATTCAAGTTCTTTCATGTTTATTGAAGTGTTCTTATATATAATCATGGTTGGCTAAACTCTTTCTTGGATCCAAATCAAGGATAATGGTGATTGAGGTGAGTTCTTTAGGATATGAATGAATCTTAATGTTTATCTTCTTATTTTCTTCATGAATGATTTATTATTGTAAAGAAATTTTAGAAATCATTTAGGTAATGTTATAATCTTGAATTTTTATGCACAAACTTTAGTTTTGGTATAGAGATTGCTTGATTCAATGTCTTACTTAATATGAAAGTACTAGTTCATTCTTAAGCAATAATCAATCTTCATCTTTCTAATCTTCATTGTAATATCTTACGATCTAATATCACCATCGTTGAGATTAGGTTGAGTTATCTTATATATGTTGAAGAAATCACCAATACATCACCATTAAAATTGATTTGGACCAAGACTTACTTTTCTTGTCATTTAAAATCTATTTACATTTTTTTATCTTTGAAAACAAATCCATCAATTATTTTCAACCAAGTTATTGTTAATTTAATTTCTCTTGAGTTTTTTTTTGTTACTTAGCTTAATTTCCAGATCTAGCTCTTTGTGGATATGACCTCGATCTTACCGAGTTAATTGCTACATCGCACACTCGTGCACTTGCGAGTTAAAACAAGCCGATCATAAAAAGCGGTCAAGCAATTTTGACGCCGTTGCCGGGGAGCTAGCAAGCAAAGGTAACAAATTTAGATTTGATTATTGGAAAACTAAAAAAAAATCATGTAAAAAAAATTTAATTGGCTGGTTTTACCGCTTCAAAAAAAAAAAAAAAACAAATCAAGTGGCTGGTTTTACCGCCTAAAAAAAATTTGACCTTAACGTTTTGGATATTGGACTATTAATTGTTGGATTTTGGTTGGTTCAACCATTTTTCTTTTATTTTCTATTCTTATTAGTTGCTAATATTTTTCTTGTTTATTTCATTTTATTTGGTTGATATTGTTTTTATTTATTGTCTAAAGTGCTTGGCCGGTATTACCGCCTTTTTATTCAAGCTTCTTATAATAATGTTTTAATGTTTATTGTTGTTATTTTTCTTATATTTATTGTCTAAAGTGCTTGGTCGGTATTACCGCCTCTTGTTTATTTCAGTTTATTTTGTTGTTTTGTTATGATTATTTTGCTTATATTTATTGTTTAAAGTGCTTGGCCGGTATTACCGCCTTTTTATTCAAGCTTCTTATAATTATCTTTTAATGTTTATTGTTGTTAATAGTGCTTATTAGTTGGAGAGTGAATTTCTTAATTTGTTGTATTTTATTTTTGAGCTATTACTTTTATTTGCATTTTTTTTATTTCCTTTCCTTTCATATTCATATAATTGTTATATTATTATTATTATTATTATTTTATCATGGCTGATGTTGAAGATGTAGAGGGTGAAGGGAGTGTTCAAGGTAATGGACCTCCACAATTCAATGATCAACCTAATTTTCGAACTCTTAGAGAGTATTTTCACCCGGCTAGACAAAGTACACCTTCGTGTATTATCTTACCTCTTAACCAACAAGCTTTCAATTTGAAACCGGGCATGATTCAACTTCTTCCCACATTTCATGGTATGGATTCTGAAAATCCATACATACACATTAAAGACTTTGAAGAGGTATGTAATACTTTTATTGATAGAACATGCACCGAGGAAACCATTCGGCTTAAATTGTTCCCATTCTCTCTAAAGGATAAAGCCAAGCTTTGGCTAAACTCCTTGCGTCCTAGGTCTATAGGTACATGGAGAGAAATGCAAGCTGAATTTTTGAAAAAATACTTCCCCACTCATAGAACAGCAGCCTTACAACGTCAAATGATGAATTTTTCTTGTAGTCCAAATGAGTCATTTCACCAAGCTTGGGAAAGGTTTAAAGACTTGTTAAATGCATGTCCTCACCATGGTTTTGAGATGTGGAGGTTAGTGAGTTTCTTTTATGACTCTCTTACCGCAGATTTTAAAAAGCTAGTGTCAACCATGTGTAATGGTGAGTTTTATGACAAAGAACCAAGTGAGGCCTTTGATTTTTTTGATCAATTGGCTGAAAACACAAAGCAATGGGAGACTTCTCTCCCAGTTCATGTTGAGTCTAGAAACACCATTTCTCATTCAAGTGGGAAGTTTCAATTGAAAGAGACTGATGACCTCAATGCTAGATTAGCCTCATTGGCTAGGAAAGTAGAGTCTCTTGAGATTAAAAAAGTGCATGTTATAAGTGAACAACAAGAGGAAAGTTGTGTTGTTTGTGAGAGCAAAGGGCATAGGACAACTGAGTGTCCCACCATTCCAGCCTTCAAGGAAGTGCTATATGGCCAAACTTCTGATTCAAGTAATGTTAGAAAGCCATTTCCAAACCAAGTAGGCAATCCCTACTCTGAGACTTACAATCCTGGATGGAGGAACCACCCAAATTTTGGATGGAGAAATGAGGGCTCTTCAGTACCTCAAACATTTCAACCTCCACCCCAACCATTTCATGCTCCCACACATAACACATACCAACCACCTCATAAGAGATCCTTAGAGGATACTCTTCAAGAATTCATGCAAACACAAGGAGGAATCAACAACCAAGTTTACAAATTCCAAGACCAGACCAATAGGACCTTAGATGACATTCGAAGTCAACTAACTAAGTTGACTCAATCACTAAGCATTCAAGAGAAGGGAAAAATCCCAGCTCAACCAATGCCCAATCCTAGAGGTCAGGTACACATGAGTGAATCCTCACCTAGTGAACCTTCAAACCATGAACAAGTCCAAGCCATCACTACCCTTAGAAGTGGAAAGATTGTTGACAAAGGTGTAGGTTTTAGGATTCCTAAAGGTATTGTAGAGGAGAAATCTAGGGAAAGTGAAGAGGGAATCAAAACACAAGTGACAAATGAGAGTTTGAGTGACAAAGAAGGTGAGATAAATGAGAAAGAGATGAGTGAGAAAGGAGATGATTCAAGAAAAATTGGAGTCAAAATGAGTGATTTAGAATTTGTTCCTAGAGCACCATTTCCACAAAGGCTAGGGAAACCTAAACAAGATCTTATGAACTCAGAAATCTATGAATTGTTCAAACAAGTGAAAGTCAATATTCCACTCCTTGATGCAATTAAACAAGTTCCATCTTATGCAAAGTTTCTTAAGGATTTATGCACAGTCAAAAGGAGATTGAATGTGAAAGAAAGAGCTTTTCTAACTGAACATGCTAGTGCTATCATCCAGTTTAAGACCCCTCCCAAATACAAAGATCCTGGTTGTCCTACCATTTCATGCATTATTGGAAGTCATAAGATAGATCAAGCTTTGTTGGATTTAGGAGCAAGTGTGAATTTAATACCCTACACTGTTTACGAACAATTAGGTTTAGGAGAAATCAAGCCTACTCGAATCACCCTTCAATTAGCTGATAGGTCAATCAAGATTCCTAGGGGTATCGTTGAGGATGTGTTGGTCCAAGTAGATAAATTCTACTTTCCTGTTGATTTTGTAGTGTTAGACACCGCACCAATTCAAAGTTCTAATGCCCCCATCCCAGTCATCTTAGGGAGACCTTTCCTAGCTACATCCAATGCCTTAATTAACTGTAGGAATGGGGTGATGAAATTGTCTTTTGGGAATATGACTGTGGAGATGAACATATTCAATGTTTCCAAACAAATCGGGGAACATGAGGACATTAGAGAGGTAGATTTCATCCAAACAGTTTGTCAAGAACACTTTGAGAGAGTGTGGATCAAGGATCCATTGGAGAGAACTTTAATTCATGATGAAAGATTTTGTTCTTTGGAATGTGTTGATGAGGAGGTAAGAGAACTCGAGACTTATCTAGATCCAATGCCTATTATGTCAATAGGTCAATGGACCTCATCATTTGAGCCTTTGATTTCACCCCAAGTGAAAGTTGAGGAACCTCTTGTCCAGCCTGATAAACTAGAAAGGAAGCCTTTACCGAGTGATCTTAAGTATGCATTTCTAGGGGAAGATGAATCATATCCTATTGTGATCTCATCAAAACTTAGCATAGAGCAAGAACACAAACTTTTGAGAGTGGTGAGAAAACACAAGAAAGCAATTGGGTGGAAAATTACTGACTTGAAAGGAATTAGCCCTCTTTTATGTACACATGAAGAAGCGGCTAAATCTGTGAGACAAATGCAAAGACGATTGAACTCAAACATGAAGGAAGTAGTGAGAGGTGAAGTGCTTAAGCTACTTGATGCAGGTATCATTTACCCTATTGCAAACTCAAAATGGGTTAGTCCAACCCAAGTTGTCCCTAAAAAATCTGGAGTCACGGTAGTGAAGAATGAAAATAATGAGCTGGTACCAACTAGAATCCAAACTGGATGGCGTATGTGCATTGATTATCGTAAATTGAACATGGTGACTAGGAAAGACCATTTTCCGCTTCCATTTTTAGACCAAGTGCTTGAAAGAGTAGCTGGAAGAGCTTTCTATTGTTTTCTAGATGAATACTCAGGTTACAACCAAATTGAGATTTCTTTAGAAGACCAAGAAAAAACCACTTTCACTTGTCCTTTTGGTACCTATGCTTATAGAAGAATGCCTTTTGGTTTGTGTAATGCACCAGCCACTTTTCAAAGGTGTATGATGAGTATCTTTAGTGACATGGTGGAAAATTTTTTGGAAGTTTTCATGGATGATTTTTCAGTTTATGGGGATTCTTATGAGTTGTGTCTAATGAATCTAGAAAAAGTTCTTGAAAGGTGTGAAGAGAGCAATCTTGTACTCAATTGGGAGAAGTGTCATTTTATGGTGACACATGGCATTGTTTTAGGTCACATTGTCTCTTCAAAAGGGATAGAGGTAGATAAGTCAAAAGTGGAAGTCATTCAAAAATTAACTACCCCTAAGACTGTGAAAGATGTGAGATCTTTTTTAGGACATGCTGGTTTTTATCGAAGATTCATTCATTCTTTTAGTACCATTGCCAAACCATTGTGTAACTTGTTGTCACAAGATGTCCCATTTGATTGGACATCAAAATGTCAAGAAGCTTTTGAAAAGCTTAAAGGGTTGTTGACAACTGCACCAATCATGCAAGCTCCTGATTGGTCTTTACCATTTGAACTAATGTGTGATGCTAGTGATTTTGCGGTTGGGGCTGTTTTAGGGCAAAGAAAAGACAAGAAACCTCATGTCATATATTATGCTAGCAAGACTTTGAATGATGCTCAATTGAATTACACTACAACTGAAAAAGAACTCTTAGCTGTGGTCTTTGCATTAGACAAGTTTAGATCTTATTTGGTTGGATCTCTTGTTATTATTTTCACTGATCATGCAGCATTGAAATATTTGCTCACAAAACAAGATGCCAAACCACGTTTGATTCGATGGATCCTCCTACTCCAAGAGTTTAACATTGAAATTCGAGATAAAAAGGGAGTAGAGAATGTAGTAGCTGATCATTTGTCTCGTCTTTCAAGCTATAAGACCATAATTGATGGATCTCCAATAAATGAACTCTTTGCTGATGAAAATTTATTTTGTGCAGGTACTGTCTCTTACATTGGTTCTCCATGGTATGCTGACATAGCAAATTACCTAGCCACAAGTCAGATTCCTTCTCATTGGTCTAAACTTGACAAACAAAAATTCTTGCGCAATGTGCGCACCTTTTTTTGGGATGACCCCTACCTATTTAAATATTGTCCTGACCAAATTATTAGGCAGTGCATCCCTGATCATGAAATTCCAAGGGTTATTAATTTTTGTCATGCATTAGCCTGTGGTGGGCATTTCTCTTCCAAGAAAACCACTGCCAAAATCTTGCAGTGTGGTTTTTATTGGCCTACCATGTTTAAAGATGTTCATGCCTTCTGTGTTGCATGTGACCGATGCCAACGACTAGGTAGCCTCACTAGGCGTAACATGATGCCCCTTAACCCCATCCTTGTTTTGGAAATATTTGATTGTTGGGGGATTGATTTCATGGGACCTTTTCCAAGTTCATTTGGTTACCAATTCATCCTTGTAGCTGTTGATTATGTGTCTAAATGGGTGGAGGCCATTGCATCTCGAACCAATGACCATCGAGTTGTGGTCAAATTCTTGAAAGAAAATATTTTCTCTCGTTTTGGCATGCCCCGGGCTATAATTAGTGATGGGGGAAAACATTTTTGTAACAAGCCTGTTGGGATTTTGATGAGAAAATATGGTGTAATTCACAAGGTCAGTACCCCCTATCACCCACAGACTAGTGGCCAAGCTGAGTTGGCAAATAGGGAGATCAAGAACATTTTAGAGAAAACAGTCAATCCAAACCGTAAAGATTGGTCCCTACGACTAGTTGATGCTTTGTGGGCATATCGCACTGCTTATAAGACCTCTTTAGGAATGTCTCCTTATAGGCTAGTTTATGGAAAGCCTTGTCATCTCCCTATTGAGATTGAGCACCGTGCATATTGGGCCATTCGGCAATTTGAAAATGCAAAAATTTCAAAACATAAGATGAAAACTTTGCATGATAAACATATTCTTAGAAAATCCTTTCATGTTGGTCAAAAGGTTCTCTTGTATAATTCACGATTACATCTCTTTCCTGGGAAGTTGAGGACAAAATGGATTGGTCCATTTGTGATTAAATCCATCTCTGAGCATGGTGCATTTGAGGTAGAAAATCCCAAGAATGGAAATATTTTCAAAGTGAATGGTCATCGATTGAAACTTTATCTTGAAAATGTTGTGACTGAAGTTGAGACATTAGATCTTGAAGATCCAATACCATTGTACTATCAAAAGTAATGAGTTTTTATTTTTATTTTATTTTTATTTTTATTTTTATTTTCATTTTCATTTTTTTCTTCTTTCTTCCATCTCTTATATTTTCTTGTTCATGCATTCGGGACAATGCATTATTTTAAGTTGGGGGGTGTGAGGTTCTTTATTTTCAAAAAAAAAAACATCAATGTTTTCTTTTATGTTTTCTTTTAGTTGTGATATGCAGGTTAAAAAAAAAAAATCAAGCAAGAAGTCAGCTCATGCCTAATTCAATCAGACATTCATCCTTGAAAACAGAAGGGGAGTAACAATTTTCTAATCTTTATACTTTTCTTATCTTTCTCTTTTACATTGAGGATAATGTAAAACTTAAGAATTAATTTAGGTCCAATTAAATGATTTAATTAAGTGCAAAGACTTAATTATACTTTAAAATGGGTCAAATTAATTTTATTTAGGGATTAGTGGATGAAAAATTAAGTTTGAGAGCTCAATTTGGGCTTAATTGAGAAGATTAGAATTTTAAGAGACCAAATTTAATTTTCATCATGTTAATTGATTGAAATTAGGGGCTAAATTGCAATAAAATTGAAGTTTTAGGTTCAACGAGGGGTTAAATTGAAGAAATTTAAAGCCAAGCACCAATCTGCAAAATCCACCATAATTTAGGGGCTTAATTGGTAAAAACTGAGGGCCAAATTGAAAAAATTAGAAGTTTAATGGTCAATTAGGAGTTCAGTTGACAAAATCTGATACCAAGGACCATATTGTAAAAGGCATATAACTTCGGGGTTCCAATTGAAGTTCATCAGCGCTTAATTGCATTAAATCGAGAATTTAAAGTTAAATTGGAGGTTTAATTGAAATCAATTGAAAGATGGAGGACTGAATTAAAAATCATTAAAAATCCCTAATTCAATCCAAAACGACGCCATTTTGAAAAAAAAAAAGACGACACGTCGTTCGACATTGTTCATTGTTTTCCCTAATTTTGCCTGAAAATACTGTCTGGGTGGCTACTTTTCAGATGTATTTAATGTTTTATTGCTCTATCAAATCTAACAAAACGTGCATGAAAATGATCTGATACAGTTGCTTCTACAACGTAGACTGAACAGTTCAGTCTGAATGGCGACGAGACGGCGTCGACCTAAAGAAACTAACTTAAGCAACCTTTTTTTGTAGATTGAACAACTCATGAGGCACACTTTGAGCCAACAGTTGGGATGCTTCTCAACCGAATCAAAGGCTGAAATTTTTTTCCCCATGCACCACCAGTCAGGCCGCTAGCTTCCTCGATGCCAGGTAAGCTGCCCTCCTCTCTTTTTTTTCCTCCTCTCCTTTCTGCCGAATGCACATGAACAGTGCAACGTGAATTATAATTCACGTTGCACTATTTTGTGCAATTTAGTCACTGGGCACAGTCTAGTGACTAAATAATTTTCGGGCTAGACCTATCTTAGCCTAGCCCAATTGGCTGGGCTAGGTCCAGCCAAAAAAAATGCTAAATAAAGGATATCTGGTCTGAGTCCGGCCCAACTATTTTGGGCCAATATTAGCCCACTTATTTCTGGGCTTGTGTTTGGCCCAGCCCACATGCTTTTATAATATTTAATTATAATTAATTAAAAAATTTGGGCCAATATTAGCCCACTTGTTTCTGAGCCTGTGTTTGGCCCAGCCCACATGCTTTTATAATATTTAATTATAATTAATTAAAAAAGAAAAAGAAAATTTTCCTTTAAAAAAAATTATTTGAAAAAATATTGTGATTTTTTCAAATGTTTTTCTATCACTTTTGTTCAATATTGGATTGTATACTTACACTATAAGATACAAATCCGATATTAAAATACCCAGTTTTCTTTGAATTAAAAAAAAATATTTTAAAAATTTTAAAATCAATTTCCCTTTTCAAAAAACAATATTTGGTTTTCATGCATATGACTAAGTCCTAAAAAAAAATTCAAACATGTTTTCATTAAAAAATTGCATTTTTTCTCATGTCCTAAAAAATCCAAAAATGGATATCTTAACTATCCATTAGGATTTAGCTAACATGTCAAAAATCTTTTTCAAATATTGTTAGAATCCAAATGTAAACTTTAATATTTATGAGGTGTAAAATTATACAATAAAGTACACCTTCAAGTATTAAAGATACAAGGTATACAAAAAATATGATGTTAAAATTCAGATCTTAAAACGGTTAGGATTTAACTCGATAAGGTAGAGACTCTCTCTTGAAAAGAGATTTGTCTTAAACCTTAGAAAAGATCAACAAGTAGAAACCCAACCTAGAAAAACAATCAAACAACAATGCAGCTTACCTTATGTAGGGTGCACTGGACCTTATGTAGGGTGCACTGGAGGTAATGCGTCTTCCCTTTGCAGAACCAGTTCCTTACTCAGACTCTCACAGACCATAGGTTCCTAGTAACTATAATACTAGGTGGTGACTCTAAAATATTAATTATAATTTTATTATTAAATCCAAGACTCCTTTTCAACACAAAACACCTTACAACAGGAGGCATGATAGAGCGCCTCTATTATCGCCAAAAGATGTCATACCGGTATTTTCGCATTCCACGACAATCATGATTATAATTAGTTTAAGTTTTGGTTTTATCTTGGATAACAATAGTCAAATCCTTCTTTATAGCTTTAGATGGTGCAACTTTGTTCCCCATTGTATTTGTTTTTGATAGAGTAGCCTTCTTTCTCCTATAATTCAATCTTCAAGCAAAAAGAAACCTAAATTACCTCCTCGGTGTGTACTACCCTTTCTTTTCAACTACCTCTCTACCTTAGTAGCCATATGAACCATATCATCTAGCTCTATGTAGTATTATAATTCAAACATATTAGTTATCTTTTTATTCAAACCATTTAGAAACCCTGTCATAATAACCTTTATATCCTTTACAATATTCGTTATAATCATGATAATCTTTATCTACTTAAGTAATCCTTTATACTTTTAAACTCTTGAGCCAAACTCTACAATCTCTAAATAATTCTCTATAATATTGTCTTAGAATAAATCTCATTCTTATAATTGTTTTCATCTCATCTTAAGTCTCTAAGAGTTTTTCTCTATTTTTTTACTACCTAAAACAATTTAATTCCACTAAATAATAGCACAATCAGTAAACTCAATATAAAACAAGTTTTACCTTATTTTTCTCAAAGTAATGGTGATAATAAAAAAAAATTAACTCTACTTTCTTCTCACATCTAAATATGCTTTATAATCATTTCTACCTTGAAAAGCTGGAATCTTCATCTTAACACTCCCTAAAATTCTATCCAAACCATCATAAAAAAACCATTCTCCTTATTCGCTCTCCAATAGGTGAAATAGTTTTATGGTCGAACTCCTTTATGTTTGCATGTTGTATATTGTTGAATCCTAACACCATATTCATGATCAAAATCCTTAACCTTCTCATTTTTATTTTTGATTATAGATCCCTTTAAAGATGAAATGACCCTATTTTGGATTATTTTTATCCCTTGAAGGTAATGATTTATTTTTGGATGATATCTTTAAGATCTGAAAATCATGTTAGCAGCAAGAGGAATATATCCTCACACATTTCCTCTTATGTGTATACTCAATAGATGTCACTTCCCGTGTTTCACATAATTTTTAGATTTTTCACTATAATAAGCTCATTTTTTACCATTCAATCTAAAAAAATTTAGTTCTTTAAGGAACTCATTCACAACAAATCATAAAAATTAACAACGTAGTAATGCAACAATTATATAGACTCCATAAGCAATAAAAAATAAAAACTATCAATACAAAACTACGGATATGAAATTGCAAATAACAAAATGAATTCGAGTGAAATATGAACAATATAAAGACATAAAAAAAGTACTAAAAATAAGACTCAAATAACCTAAATTAAGGGAAGACACTATATTTTTTTGTACTTGGTAGAAATTAGCAAAGAAAGAAATTGATGATGTAAAAACTACTCGTTATACTTTTTTTTGTAATTTTTAAAAATATCCAACAAATTATGTCTAAATAATCATAAAATCAAGATATGAAACTACTATATACCAATAATTAAGAATTTTCAAATTTGAGTTGTTGAATTCAAGATTTGATGAAAACCCTAATTTGCAGCCTAGACCCAACTTTTTTCCCCTTTTATGATTTCTTTGATCTTTATTCTTCTTTTTTTTAATTGTAGACAACCAATTACAAATAAGCTTTCTGCAACTAGGTATCAAATGACGACAACAATGCAATAACATGAAAACTAAAAGATAAATTATATAACTTGATTTTAGAGTTTACTCTGATATCAACTAATGTGAATCACATAAATATAAAGATAAAAAAATGCATAGTCAAATCGACCTTTCCTGAGATAGCTAAATACAAGCCTGTGATTGAGCTTAACATAACAATAACCTATACCAAGGTATCAAGATTATAGAAATTAACCCCCTACCCAACGCCTATGGAAGACATGAATGAGAAGTATGGAAGACATTTTGAAGTTCGGTTGATTATTCAATAAGTTAGAGTAGTTTAATGAAGAACCAATTTAAGAGACTTCGTCTCACACACACATAATAGATGTGATAATAATATATTATTAAACCTAAAAATAATATCTTACAAAATAATATTTATAATTTGAATAGAGTAAATCCTAGTTGACTTAATAGAATAATATCAATCCAAATTAAAATAAGGCCCTAAGTATCTTAAATAAAGCCCAAAATATGAATAATAATTCAAAAAATAAAATGATTTTTGAATGAAATTTTTTTTTCAAGGACCATTAGCCTAATAGCCCATGATGTTGCCCCGTAAGATCTAAAATAAATAAATAAAATAATTATTCTTTAGCCTTCTATGTTTTCATCGATAATAAAGAATCATCTAATAACTTGAAAACCATAAAACACTTGAAAACAAATAAACCTTTAGTTGCCAAAATTAACTAGCCTATAAAGTAGATGAATCAAGCCATTAATACACATAAATTAAGTTGACTAAGGTCATCACATATTAAAGATGTAGCCTCCTTGAAATTCATCTTGATCTAAATATTATATTTAAGTCTATTTGATTAGTACTTAAAAGTGCATTTTTATCATGGTTTTATATCATCATTTTGCACTTGAAGTATCAATAACTCCTTAACTAAAACATGTTTTATAATAATATATCTAATAATATAAGATACCTTTAAGTTGTGGTAAATGGTCGTTTTAAATGCAGGTCTATCACATAAGTGAAAGGATTGATTGATGAGTTTAAGAACTGAAATTGAAA
>NW_011501377.1:0-9110 GCF_000495115.2 Populus euphratica | reverse complement strand
ATTATTATTATTATTATTATTATTCTTGTTGTTGTTATTTATAATTTGTACAATTCATCTCCATGTGGTTTGACCCCAGTCTTGCCGAGTTATTTATTACTTCGACACTTCTACACTTGAAAGAAAACATTAATCTTTTAGTCGTATCACTATTGAATATATATTTGAGTTTTTTTTTATCATTTATTTTGTGATTGGCCTATGTGAAACTTTTAATAGATATTTCGGAACAGTTTGGATAACATCATATAAGAGTTCATATGATTGATTAGAATCTAGTCCTACTCTAAAAAAGGTTTGCAATAGTAGAGTACACTAGTAGAAATTATAAATTAGTTAGAAAACACATAATTGCCAAGAAAGATAAGTGATAATAGGGATATAAATTGTATTAGGATTTATGATGTGAACACCTTATTTATTATAAACATGTTATATAGGGTTAGAAATTGTATTTCATAGGGTTTCATTATATAAAGGTTATTAGTTACTAAAGATGATGTCCAAATCTATATACACAATTTCTTAATGCAATTTACCTTCCTTCTGCTATTTACCTCTTAAAATTTATATTTTATTTTTGTTATTTTTCATGCTTTTATTTATAGCTTCTATAATTTTCTAGATTAATTTCATTATTTATTTGATTTGCAATACTATTATATGCCTCTATACCGGGTTTAGTTTCTAATTGTATTTTTTTTTATTGAAAGGAAGAAGTAAAAAACAAATAATTTAATTAATTAAGAAAATTATATAACTAATTAATAAAGTAGCATTGTATCTGAGTAGTATTAGATCATTAAATTTAGCTATTAAGCTCACAAAAGTTATGGTTGTAAAAAATTTATTTATCAATATTGTAAGTAAAAACATTTAGTGGATTAGAAAATTGCAAGGTATGCACGAGGATGGAATGAAAGCCAAGATGAGCCATGATAAATATTTGTGTTTGATCTCTTTATGCACTTTATTTTCTAGTCTTGTGCTTGGATGTTGCATTATCTTTAGTCTTCCTTTAATTTTGTTTAATTATTTGAATTGTTCTTAGTGTTGTTTTATTTTGTTAAAAACCTTTTAACTCTTCCTCTAGGTTGGGTTGTTGATTATATAATGGCTTTCATTATTTTTTTTTTCATATTGATTCTTTTATTGTAAGCAAAAAATTAGTTATTTTTAAATTGATTTTTTTTAGATTTTATCTTTGTTATATTTAACACTGATATTTAACTTTTACTCAACCATAAACACATAATCAAATAACCAAATTAGAACATGTGTATCTTATGATCCATGAAATAACTCAAATTCAAATCTTCAAAAAAAAAAAAGATGCATGGAAGAGCAAAACTTGCCAAAGTTACACAATAGCACAGGAACTTAATGTGTTTTTCTAGGAACCATTAAGTAAAAAATGCAACGAGTGAGGGATGAAAATAGCAATTAAGAACTTGTCTAGCCTCTGTTGTGTCCACTATGTTGTGATATTAAACAAATAAAACTATTTAGTAATGAATTGTTGTACTATTTTGTTAGCTAATTGTTTGATAATATATTATTATGCTATTTGAATTAAAATTAATATAACTTAATTAAACATTTTTATAAATAACTAAATAATTTCCTTAAGAAAAGAATCTTTTATGTTTTACAAACTCTTAGATATCATAAAAAAATTCTAAAAAAAATAGAATAAAAAGAGTAATAGCTATGTGACTAAATAATAGTTTATTTCTATGTATGTAAAATAAAAATGATAGAGGTTAGTTAATTTAAAAGTATTTAAGATTATTAGATATATAATTAAATATTAGTTAATTTTAAAATGCTTAAGGTTATTTTTATCTTTTAAATAAAATGAGCAATTTTCTATCTCAAAAAACATTACTTCCTATTCTTTTTAAAGTGGAAGCTAACATACCTTCAACTTGCTTCTATAAAAATCATATTTTAGTATAAAAAATATGTTCTATCTTTGATATGTATTACCATTAAACTTACTATATTTGAAACATATATAAATTATTATTTTCACTTTGCTTTATAATGAGCATTGATTTTTTTTTAACTAACTTAATATGGTAATTTCTTCTCACATCAAAATAATATTGAAAAATATTTGCAATAATATTTGCATTAATCATAAAAAGATAAATCATTGCTAAGAAGATAATATAATTCATTTATGATTTATTCAATCAATACATTATTTTTCAAAATATATTTAATTATAAAATAAATAACTAAACCAATCATATATTAAATCAAAATATTTGTGTCTAACACAAAGTTAAAATCTAATATGGTTAAAAATATAAAATAATAATTTCACTACAAATTCATTTTTTTTTATTATTCAATCCTCTCCTATTCATCATTAAATCGAATTTCTTTGAAAACATGACTAATTTTCATTTCTCTATATTATGTAATTTTAATTATTATATTAATTTTTCAATAATGATATTCTTTTTCTCTAAAACTGTTTAAAAAAACTGGGAAATATTTATATAAGCTGTGAAATATTATTAAAAATGATTAAATATTATTAAAACACATCATATAAGTTTTTTTAATAAATAAAACTACTAAATAATTTAATTAAGATTCATATAATTTCAAAAGTAATATACTTAAAATAAAATAATTGATGTTAGTTAATTTTAAAATATTAAGAATATTTATATCTTTTTTAAATATATCTTTAATATATATTTTTAAAAAATTATCTTTCAACTTTCAAAATTAAAAATAAGTTCTTAACCAAATATTTTACAGTTCTTTGTTTTAAAACAAAGAAGTAAAAATAAGAAAAGTAGAGAGTATTGTTTTATATAAAAATTAGTTTTCAAGCTCAAATTTATTTTTAAAATCCTTAACATTTTTTTTCCTATAATTAAATAATTTTAAAATTTGTATTGAGATAATGATTGTTTTTTAAAATAATTTATATTTGAAAATTAATTAAAATAATATTTTTTTATTTTTTAAAATTTATTTTTAACATATCACTTCAAAAAATATTTTAAAAATAAAAACAAATTCTCAAAATAATCTTAGTGTAAATTATTAAAATATTTTGATGTGCGTCAACTTATTGCAGTTAGCACACCACACCACACCAACGCCAACGCCAACTAGGGTTTTCCGAGAAAAAATTGTTAGCTTTGCCATTTAAATTTTGAAGCAATCAAATTCTCAAATTATCTCTCGCGCTCCTCAAGCTCTAAGAAAAACCCTAAAAACGAAAAGAAAGCAGAAACGGGCCGTCGAAAGAACAGTCAGACCTCAATGAGCTTCAACAACACTCGTCACCAGGCTACCAAAATCCGCTTCAATGACGAAGAAGAAGAGGAGGAGAGCTCCAATCTCGATGACTCTATTGTAGCCACTGAAAAACCCATTGCTATCGATGACGTATCTATGCAAGACCCCGACGTCTCCTTTGTCGACGGCTGCGATGATGATAAAACCAGCGCCGATTATTACTTCGATTCTTACTCTCACTTTGGTAATACTACTCTCCTTGGCTCAGTTTCCCTTTTTATCCTCCCTTCGTTTGTGTTTTGGTCCCCCCCCGCCTCAAGTTTAGAGCTTGACTCCCGGTAATAGCATACTAGGTTCAGTTGACTTCAAAAGTTTCTGTGAGTATTTTATGCTCGTAATGAATGGGGTCTTTGGCGTAGAAAGTTTTTGTATCTGTCTTAACCGCTTTTCTTCTTCTTCTTTTTGCAGGTATTCATGAAGTAATTGTCTCGTAACTGGATAAAGTTTTTGTAACTTGATGTTGCTGTTTTGTTATTCTTTTTTTAATCTCATAATACCCACAAGCACTTGTTATTATATGATATACTTCTATTTTTTTCTGCGGCTTTCTCTGCATTCTATCAGTTAAGATTTTGTTATTTAACTTTGTGTATCTAAAAAATTCATGAAGTTGATTGTCTGGTGATATGTTTATGTACTTTGCTTGTTGTTGATGTTTCCCCACCCACCCTTACACTGCAGGAAATGCTGAAGGATGTTGTGAGAACTAAAACATACCAAAATGTTATTTATCAGAATAAATTTTTATTCAAGGATAAAGTGGTACTTGATGTTGGTGCTGGGACTGGAATTTTATCCTTATTCTGTGCCAAAGCTGGGGCTGCCCATGTTTATGCGGTATGCATTTTCCTTTCCTTTTCCCTATCTTTTTCCCTATCACATCCTGCATCCACTAAGCTGAATTTTTATACGCTAAATATGGTTTTTGCCAACATTTCTATTTCCAGGTCGAGTGCTCCCATATGGCTAACATGGCAAAAGAGATTGTTGAATCAAATGGATATTCCAATGGTAATGCTATTTCTTCATATAGTCTGCTAATTTTCTCTCATTACGTTGCCTCAAAGGGCAATTCTGACTACTTACTCGTGTTTCAATATTACAGTTATAACAGTTTTGAAGGGAAAGATTGAAGAGACTGAGCTACCAGTTGCTAAAGTGGACATAATTATTTCAGAGTGGATGGGATATTTTCTGTTGTTTGAGAACATGTTAAACTCAGTTCTGTACACACGTGATAAATGGCTTGTAAGTTGCAATCACACTTCTCTTTTCTGATTTATAACTTGTTATTCAATGCAACGTTAGAATAAATGCTAGCCAGTTGGTTTGAATATGATGGTTTTGTTTGATGCCTGAAGCATTGTGTCTCTCGGGTTCTGAAACTTGTAGATTTGGCTGTTTCTTGGCTGTACCTGTTTGATTTTATTTTTTCTCTAGTTTCTTGATTGGGATTTAATGCGAAGAAAAGAAAAAAGTATTAATTCTGATAGCACCATTCATTGGCAATTTCAAGGAATTTCCTTCCGGATAAAGGAGGCTCACTGTATCCACATAAAACTTACTGATCAGGGAGTATTTTTATAATGGAAATCTTGTGGATGAGAATATGGCTTTCTTGGGATAATAATGCAATGGTGTTTGCTGGTACTTTAATATTCACGAAAAACAAGAGTCTCTGTGCTCTTTGGCTTTCGGTCAACTGGATGCATGCACCATTGGAAGGAAGGGTAAAAATGCCAACCAACTTTTAGGTCATTCATTAATCTGGAACAACTATAATATTTTAGTGATCAAAAGTTCTTTTAGCTATTATTATACTCCATGGGATCATCATTGGAGATGCTGAAAAACTTCTAATCAGAAATATCAGCCTTTATTTTTCATTATTTGCTTTTCCAGGTCAATGATGGAATTGTGCTGCCAGACAAAACTTCTCTCTATTTGACAGCCATCGAGGATGCAGAATACAAAGAAGATAAGATTGAATGTAAGACTATGATCTGTCTAATGTGTGTAGATGAAATCATTTTCCTGCAGATCCACAATATGTGTGGAATTTGCCAGCACAGCCCAGACTTTGATAGATGAAAGCTGTGGGGAAGTCACCCCAGTTGCATGCTGGGTTTCATCTGCTATTTGAATTCATTTTCCAACTCAAAATGTTTAGTGGGGTGGCATTTAATTAGTTCTTGTATCTGTTTCGTTGCCTTGGCCTTCATGTTTGCTCCAGTTTGGAATAATGTCTATGGCTTTGATATGACCTGCATCAAGAAGCAGGCCATGGGGGAACCTCTTGTTGACACTGTTGATCAGAATCAAATTGTTACAAATTGCCAGAAGCTGAAGGTCAGATATGCATTTGTCTGTGTTTGTGCACTCGCTCGCATGCATGTTTGCATATGGTTGTGCTCATTTCTCCAGCCTGCTTTTGGTGGCTGTTCTTTGCTTTTCTGGCTAATGTGTGATATTTTGATATTCATCATTTCAGACAATGGACATCTCTAAGATGGTATCTGGGGATGCATCCTTCACAGCTCCTTTTAACCTTGTAGCAGAACGTGATGATTACATCCACGCATTAGTAGCCTACTTTGATGTATCATTTACGAAATGTCACAAGTTGATGGGCTTCTCTACAGGTCAAGCCTTTTTTTTTTCTTTACCCTATTCTGTTATGTTTTTCTCATCTTCCAGTACAAAGTTTTGTTTTACTACAAACAGTGAAATCCAGTGAGTCAAGGGAACCTATTTTATAATGGGCTAGCATTACAGCTGTTCCTTTCCATGAATTGGCTCATTTCATGGGTAAATAAGCTTCTATAAGCTCCATCACTTGATTGTGGTGATGCACTAATAATTTTATTATTTGTGAAGCTCAAAATTAACTATCTCTAACACTGAGATAGAGAGTACTGCTTTTAAGTTTCTGAGAGTGTATTCTCAATGAAATACTATCATAAAATAAGCACAATTAAACACAGAAATCAGAAATCAAACCTGCCAGTTATCAGTCCAGTGGAATGCCTAAATAACCTTCCTGATGAACTTGTATGCTGCAGGGCCCAGATCACGAGCTACACACTGGAAGCAAACAGTCTTGTACCTAGAAGATGTGCTAACCATTTGTCAAGGGGAGGCACTAAGTGGAAGTATGACTGTGGCACCGAACAAAAAGAATCCTCGTGACATTGACATAATGATCAAATATTCATTGAATGGTCGTCGTTGTGTGGCCTCAAGAACTCAACATTATAAAATGCGATGAGTTGCATGAACGGACCTAAGTTGCAAGAGTTGGTGGGTTGACATCGATGCTCTAACTGCTACCTGTTATTTGGAAACATGCATCTGTTTCTTTTATTTCCAGGAATGAGAGAAATGTGTTGGTTGGCCAAAATGTCACCTGTTTGTAGTCTTAATCGCTTCCCATTTGGCAAATGCAATGGGTGATTGCAATCGTCCTGGAATTTCTAAATTTTCATGTTCAATATTATTCCATTACGTGATGATTCCCATATTGATATTTAGCTTCAGCTTTTTCAGCCTGTGAGTTTTTATCCCTTTGCTTTATTGATAGTTGTCTTCAACTTGTGGGCTATTATTCCCTGCTTTATCTATATTCCTCCAATCTTGCAAACAATATCCTTCCATTACCTCTGCCTTTATTTTATCATAAGTGCAAGCTATGCTTCTGACAGCATAGCCGCTCTCTGCCTTCACTATTCTTTTTTCAATATTCCCTAGCTGGATACTAGATCTGATATTTTTCACATGATATTTACCTTGCATAATATTTTCACAATGTTTATATCATAATGTTTACACATGATTCTTATTATTCAATCCCCACGTTACATTTCATCAAATCTATTAGTTTTATTTTCATCATATATAAAAATATTCACTTTCCTTCTCAAATTTTACAGCCCTAACATAATTTTATACTTTATGCTGAATACAAATATTTTTTCTTACACTTTACCATTAATAATCTTAACTCTTAATGTACATTACTCATGACATACTCGTGTAAACAAACCCACATGGCCTCATTTCTTTTATGACCTATGCCATAACTACTTTTCCCCTATCTTTACCTTATCATATCCTTGCCTCTATTCTGCGTGATAATCACACCCTCCATTCATTAAATTTTCCTTCTCCCTTGACTGGCCATCCAAGCACATTTTTCCTCCATCACATTTTTTCCCGTACCATCTTCTAATTTCACATCAACATAAACCATAAAAGCCAATTTCAAAGTATATCCTACCAGCATTAATGCAACCCTAACTTTCTGAAATATAGTAATTTCATAGAACCATACGAAAAACATAAGAAATCAAGCAGTTGTTACTTTAAAACAACTTACCTAAGTGTATTAAACAAGAATCAAGGCTCATTGCATTATCCTAGTTCCTATTTATCATCTTCCTCATTCAAAGTCTACTTTCTCTCTCTAAAACTTCAATTTGTCTCCTAAGTTTCCTTGTTCCTTCTTTCCTCTCTTGTTCCTTGTTGATTTCTATCTGAAACCATTTTTCCTAACACAATTTTAGGGTTCCTTCTTGTCTTTTCTCTCTTTCTCTCCCAAGCTCTCTTTTCTCTTCATTTTTTTTTAGCTGTCCAGCCGTAGCTCTAAAATTTAAATTTTCTATAAAACTATATATTAAGAGATTTCTCGTAAAGTTTTAGCTCGATTCTGACATTCAGATTAAGTATTATATTTAATAGTATAAAATTGATCGATAAATAATTTTATACAAAAAAATTCAAAATTTTTATTTAACCCTTAGATAAATTATATCAATTAGTCCTCTAAACCCTAGGGACCATTTTATCATTTTAAAAAAAACATATAATAAATTTTTTAATCTTTAAAGAATCTAGGGGTTTACATTCTTTTCTTCTAACAAAAATTTCATCCTTAAAATTTTAGAAATTCAATTTTTCTATGTAAAAGTTATCACCCATTCCTAATAATAATTCAATATATTCCTTCCTCATTCCTAATTCTCTTTTCCATGTCTCTTCTTTGATCCGAGAATTTCCCCACAATTTTTTTATCCTAGTTTTTTATTCCTTAACTCCTTCGATCATTGGTCAATTATCTTCATCAGCTTCATTTCTATGGTTAGATCTTCATGAATTTTTATTGGTCATCTTCTGCATATCTTGTTGACACGACTAAAAGATTGATGTCTTCTCCCAAGTGCAGGAGTGTCAAAGTAATAAATAACCTGACAAGACCGGGGTCGAACTACAAGGAGGTTAATTGTACAAATTATAAATAATAATAATACAACAACAATAACAATTACAATAACAACAACAACAACAACAACAACAACAACAACAACAACAACAACAATAATAATAATAATAATAATAATAAAGAAAAAGAAGGAGAAGAAGAAGAAGAAGATGAGAACTTTGAGAAGAAATATTAATGTAACGATTAAACAATGATAATAATAAATGTCAAGGTTAGAGATTCCACTAATGGTATGTCAAACAAGTATAATATAAACTCTTATTATTCAATTGGAAATCACACATAAAGAAGGCTCCAATCAGATTATAAATTGTTAACATGATTACATTAGTCATCTTATTCGATTAATGCTAATACTTGTAAATCTCGTCAAGCATTCATGATTATAACTTATGTTAACAACAAATCAAGTTCCTTTCATAGCTCAGGTGTCAGTTATACCATACACTATGAACTATGAAAGTGCCAAGCATTTGTTGTACCAAGGAGTATACAACATAAATCA
>NW_011501370.1:32067-45598 GCF_000495115.2 Populus euphratica | reverse complement strand
CATCCAATTTTCTTAAAAACTAGCAAACAAGGTCTTTTTTAGTCAGATTCTCAAGACTAAGTCGATCATGTTCTTTATGAAATAGTGGTGATAAATCATGAATTGCACGATGCACATCTCCACTAAGATGCGTCTCAAGAGTCAATAAAAGATTATCTAAAGACTCCTTACTCAGGTCATCCTTAATGAATTGTATTTTATCTTCATGGTTTATAGATATCATTCCTAAAGAACGACATTTTGCATTACAAGTCCATCTAGCACATCGATGACAGACTTTCAGTTGTTTTACACGGCGTTTCTTTGCAAAAGTGCTTTTACCTGTTCCAAGCATGTGTGAAATGAAGGAGTTAGAGGACTCATCTGATAATCAGACCTTTGCTTCAATCAACCAACGAATATCTTCAGGAATTCCATGATTCATTAACAATCTCAATCTTTCACATCTAGCATGGTAAATTTTTGTAATCGCATTCTGAGGCAGAGCGGGAAAATACTTTTTCAATTTTTCAAGATTAGTGTCCATTATCAAATGAGAATTAGAAGAGAGATTCAAAGAATTGCATAAATATATACACAGATATCAGTTATTATAGGAAACTAAAAGAATTGACTTAAGTCACGGAGTACCGTTATCTGCCATTTGACCGAGGTGAGAGAAACTAGCAAAAATCACTCAAAAAGAAACACAAAAATAATGTAAGAAAAACAAAATAATCAACCTTTATCTACAAGATCATTCAAACCAGTTGATTCATTTTCACTAGGAAAATTATCAAAGTAAGCTTTCAAACGATGTCCATTTTCCTTAAAAATATTGTCATTCATTGAATTCTCAATATCATAGGCTCCATAAGGATTGTTCCATCTTGATCTTAGCTCTCTAGGGAATGAATAGAGTTGAGAATTATAAAACAAAACTTTTTGACCAATATCAACTTTTTGACAATTTTCACAAGTTTTGCAGAATGTATGCGTGTCCTTGAACATGGTGGGCCAATAAAATCCATTTTGAAAGATTTTTATATCTATCTTTTTTGACGAGAAATAACTTCCACATGCTTCAAAATGACAAAGTTTAATGACACTACTTACCTCATTGTTGGGAATGAATCTTTGAAATATTTGATCAGGACAATATTTGAATAAGTTAGGGTCATCACAATAAAAGTTCTTCACTTCGTTCAAAAACTTTTCTTTGTCTTGGGTACTCCAATCAACTGGCAAATCTCCTAAAGCAAGAAAATTGATATTTTTATCATAACAAGGCATTGGACTAAGAGAAAGTAAGGATTGATCAGGAAAGTAATCATTGATTGGTGTAATGTCAGATGTCAAATTTGTTGTCATTGTTTACAAAAGATTCGCATCAACATTTTCGGTGCTTTTTTCATCCGTGATTTCTTCCTCAGAATAAATCATTTGCAAATCTTCAAATTCATCCAACTCATTTTTACTTAAAGTAGATTCAAGTTGATCATAAACTAATTCGTCATTATGATCTACTTCTTGCAAATCATTATCATCTCCAGGTTGCTTGCAAATGTTGAAAATATTCATCTCCAATGTCATGTTTCCAAATGATAGCTTCATCAGTCCATTCCTACAATTAACCAATGCATTAGACGTTGCAAGAAACAGACATCCTAAAATAACAGGAAATGAATTACATACTTCAACAGGTTGTGTGTCCAAGATAATAAAATCAACAGGATAAATGAATTTATCGACTTGTACTAACACATCTTCAATTATTCCTATAGGCACTTTTATAGATCTATCAGCAAGTAAAAGAGTTATAGAAGTTGGTTTTAACTCACCTAGATTGAGACTCTGGAAAATTGAATATGGAAGTAAATTCACACTATCTCCAAGATCAAGTAAGGTTCTTTCAATTTTATGTTCTCCAATAAAGCAAGAAATTATAGGACAACCAGGGTCTTTATATTTCAAAGCATTATTGTTCTGAAGAATAGCACTTACTTTTTCGGCTAAAAAGGCTTTCTTTTTCACATTCAGTTTCCTCTTCACAGTGCATAGATCTTTCAAAAATTTAGCATAGGAAGGAACCTATTTAATAACATCCAGCAAAGGTATATTGATTCTTAGCTGTTTGAAAGTTTCAAAAATTTTAGAGTTGTGATTGACTTTTTTTTGTTTGGTCATGGCTTAAGGAAATAGAAGTGTTGGAGGAGAATCAATTGTTTCTTTGTAATTTTTATATTCAACCCCTTCCTTACCCTCAGAGATTGACTCATCATCTTTCTCACAAGGTTCAAGAGTGGGTTTTTCAATAACCTTACCACTGCGAAGAGTAGTGACTGATTTGACTTGTTCCATATGTTGGCTTCCGGAACTACTTGCATTTGCATTGTATTGCCCCTTGGGATTTTATTGTGGTTGAGATGGAAACTTACCTTTCTCTTGAAAACTAAAAGCAGATGTTAATTTTGCAAGAGTATCTTTAAAATCTGTCATGTTTTAAGCAAGTTGAGTATTGATTGTCTCTTGGCTTTTCAATGAATGCATGCAATGTTTCCTCAAGATTTCTTCTAGGAGGTGGAGCATAAGGAGGTGCATATCCATGAGAATTTAGAAATTGTGGTGTGCTTGAAACGGTGGTTGTGAAGTTTGTGCATTGTTGTTCTCACTCTTCCAACTAAAATTTGGGTGATTTGTCCAACCAGGGTTGTATGTTTGGGAGTATGGGTTGTGGTTGGCCCTTTGGAAACTGTTTAAAGCATGAGCTTGTTTATGGAAGCATTCCTTAAAAGAAGGCAAGGTTGGACAGTTATTGGTTGAGTGTTCATTTGTTTCACATATTTCACACACAATGTTTCCAACAGATTTTAATTGACCACTCTTTTTCAATTCTAGTGCCTCGACTTTTCTAGCTAAAGATGCAAACTTGGCTTGAAGGTTATGATCTTCCCTAAGGTTGTACATACCTCCACTAAATGTATGAGGTTGAGTTTTACTTGGTGCCTCATAAGTACCCGCGGTCTCCCAATTTTGAGCATTTTCAGCTAATAAGTCTAAGTACTCCATTGGTTCATCAGGATCTTTATCTTCAAAAGTTCCATTGCACATCAATTCAACCATTTGTCTATCTCTAGGTGTTAACCCTTCATAGAAATGTGAAACCAATCTCCATATTTCAAAACCATGATGAGGGCAAGTACTAAGCAAGTCTCGATATCTATCCCAATATTGGTAAAATGTTTCTCCTGGTTTTTGAGTGAAAGTGGTGATTTATCTTTTGAAAGGATTTGTTCTATGAAATGGGAAAAAATTCTTTAAAAACTATTGTTGCTTTTCATCCCAAGCACGAATGGATCATGGTCTTGAATTTTGTAGCCATGTTTTAGCTTTATCTTTTAATGAAAAAGGAAAAAGTTTTAATCTGATGGTGTTCATGCTACAATTTAAATTATTATATGTTTTGCAGACCTCTCAAATTCCCTTAAATGCAAGTATGGATTTTCCAATTCTAAGCCATGAAAAGAAGGTAAAAGTTGAATAATGTCTGGCTTAAAAGTAAAATGAGATGCATCGGGAGGAAAAACTATGCATGATGGTGCACTTGTTCATGTGGGATTCATGTGGTCTCTAAGTGTTCTAGCACGATTATTCTCATTATTCTCATTATGAAGTGATTGATTATCTTCTTCGGCCATATTTTCTGAAAATGATGAGGATACCCTACAAAGTCTACCACTTAATGTACCTGACCACACTCTCATGCACGTGTAGGAATAGAATAAAAAGAAAAAAAAACAAAAGAAGAAAAAACAAGAGAAAAGAAACAAAGTTATATACAAGAAAAGTAAAAAGAGAAAATAAAATAAATATTATAATTTATACAAAACTTACCTCCCCGACAACGACGCCAAAAACTTGACACGACTAAAAGATTGATGTCTTCTCCCAAGTGCAGGAGTGCCGAAGTAATAAATAACCCGGCAAGACCGAGGTCGAACCACAGGGAGGTTAATTGTATAAATTATAGATAACAATAATACAATAACAATAACAATAATAACAACAACAACTACAACAACAACAACAACAACAACAACAACAACAATAATAATAATAATAAAGAAAAAGAAGGAGAAGAAGAAGAAAAAGATGAGAACTTTGAGATGGAATATTAATGTAAGGATTAAACAATGATAATAACAAATGTCAAGGTTAGAGGATCCATTAATGGTATGTCAAACAAGTATAGTATAAACTCTTATTATTCAATTGGAAACCACACACAAAGGAGGTTCCAATCAAATTATAGATTGTTAACATGATTACATTAGTCATCTAATTCAATTAATGCTAATATTTGTAAATGTCGTCAAGCATTTATGATTATAACTTATGTAAACAACAAATGAAGTTCCTTTCATAGCTCAGGTGTCGGTTATACCATACAATATGGGCTATGAAAGTGCCAAGCATTTGTTGTACCAAGTGTTATACAACATAAATCAAGATTAGTAATTTAACAAGCAAAGTATTAAAGAGTGAACAAGATAACAAATACAAAACATGTTAGTATCAAACATTAAAGTCTATGTTAAGTTTACACTATACTTATTCTTACATCATTAGTATAACCTTTTCACTTTGATATAATAAACTCAACTAAATATAATGAAAGAGAGAAACATAAATAAACAAGATAAGAACATAAATAAGATAATAGTTAACTAAGTTAAGGAAAGGAAATAAAAGGCATAAACAATATATTAATACAAAGAGAGAAAGCAAAAGTATGATCTTGATATGGAGACCAAGATGCCTAAATGCATGGCTAATGGCTAATTTGATGACTAATTGATGAGTGGGTGGCCAACTCTTGACTTGGTGACAATCCTTATCTTCTCTTGTTTACACTTGTATTGGAACCACTTGAAAAAATAAAAGTTGTAGGAAATTGTCTCAGCTTTCGAGGAAAAAAAATGGATGTCCTTTGAATTTCTAAAACTCTAGATATAGGCCAAACACTGAACAGTGTTCGAACTACAGGACAGATTCAGACTTCTTTGTTGTTGCTATAATTTAGACTTGAAAATGACCTTTTTAAATCTTGGGCTCATATGAAAGTTGTAGGCCTATATCTTACCTTTTCATCCATATAAAATAGACCTAAATCCAAGATCTACAACTCCAAATATGACCCAAATACTGGACATTTTTCCCAGTTTGGACTTCATTAGCATCTCTTTTCTATGTTTAGCCATCTATTTATCCTTTCAATTTCAGTTCTTAAACTCATCAATCAATCCTTTCATTTATGTGATAGGCATGCATTTAAAATGACCATTTACTACAAATTAAAGGTATATTATATTATTAGATATGTTATTATAAAACATGCTTTAGTTAAGTAGTTATTGATATTCAAGTGTAAAATAATGATATAAAACTTTGATAAAAATGCACTTTTAAGTACTAATCATTAGTCTAAAGGGGTTCTAAAGTTAGAAGGCCAAAAAGACATGTTACCTATCTCTAGATGAGTTTAACAATAATAAAGATGAAGAACTTGAAGATTATGCATCAATTGGCCAAGGTGACAAATTTCAGCAACTTAGAAATCAAAGAGATTAGGGATTTCAACAAGACAAAGACTTCGACTATAAGGGTGTAAAAAATGATTTTGGGTATTGCGATAGCTTGGATAGAAACTTGTGTATAGTATTTAGATGAAATTCTTAGAATTTTAGGGGAGGAATGATCCTGAGACATATTTAGAGTGATAGAAAAAGGTTAAGTTAATCTTTGATTGTCACCACTATTCAAAAGAGAAAAAAGTTAAGCATGGTGTTACTAAATTTAACCATTGTGCTATAATTTGATAGGATCATTTTTCTAAGTATGAGGAGAAACCATAAGAAGCCTATTAACACTTAGGATGAGATAAAAGCAATCATAAGGAAGAGATTTTTTTTGGGATATTGTTATCAAGATTTATATTAGATTTGATAGTCTAAGAGCGTAAGAGATTATCGTAAAGAGATGGAAGTCAATATAATTTAGGTTTTGAATGGGTTAAACTATGACATAGCTAATGGTAGTAGAGTTGCAATATTATGTAGAGTTAGAAGATATAATGCATATGGCTATAAAAGTGGGATAACAACTTAAATGAAAGGGCAGCGCATGGCAAGACTAAGATTAGAGACTTTTTATGCAAATAAAATGTGGGTGTAAATGTTGAACAATCTAAGACCAAGGAAGAAGTCTCCACTCATATGTGAGGTGTCATATCAATAATAAGGTATATAATATGATTATAAACAGAGGAAGTCAAGCTTTAAGTTTCTAAAAAAAGGGTGATCAAGCCTTGATTAATATGATCCATGTAAGAGTTGAATAAAGAGAAAGATTGTTTTTTGGCTTAATTTTTTTAATACAAAGTTTTACTGATGCGAACCTCGTGATCCTGTGGTCACACAACCCACAATCAAGATTAAGATTTGATCCCGAAAAGTCAAAATAAATCTAATATGAGTGTAACATAATGGAAACCAACTCCAAAGCACCAACACTATTGAAATAAAGTAGAATGATGCCACGAAGCAAGTTAATATTTTATAAGTCAAATTCAATTCATTTAAGAATACAAGAATCACTCTCACACATTAAAACTGAAAAATTCAGAAGTAATAATATTCATCAATAGTTATTGAAATTTAGGTTATATGAGTTACAAAATGTGGTCGACTTACAAAATTAATCCAAAAACCCTAAACTAAAAAGCCTATCACCTGATCCAAACAAGTCTTGGATCCTAACTAAAAATAAAGTATTAATTAAGCCCAAACACGTCTTGGGCTGTAGCTAACAAAAATAAAAGATAAAGCCCATAAGTCCTAAATTTTCATCAGCCCTTCTTTTCTTGTGTAGCTAGGATGAATGAGTTATTGTAAAAAAAATATTCTAAAATATTAGTGAATCTTTGCCATATTCGGAAACTATATTGCAGCCCATTAAAAATCCTTGTAGAATTAAAAGATTCTTAAAACAAGTTGCCACATCTTCATAGGAAAAGAATCTTTTCCAAATAGAAAGTACACAAATTAAAAGGAAGTAAATAACAAAATTCATATAGCATGTTCTGACCTATATCACATGTTTTTACCGAACTCCAATTCACTTGAAAGTTTACCTCAATATAGAGAAATACATCTAGAATGTTTCGGTAAAGTTTCAACTTGATCTAATTTTTTAGCTTTGGAGTTATGCTCAATAGCATAAAACTAGACGGTAGGAAATTTTACACCAAAATTTGAATTTGACCTTGCTTGGATTGTATCATTTACCCTAACAAACATAATTGTTTATCTAAACATTAACTCGGGTTGAAATTTTACCAGAAGATTTTGAAGGCCTTTTTTTTCTATAAAGTTAAATTGGAAATACCTTGCAATAAGGTCTAGAAGATACTATGCAGAATTTACATTATTTTTCTAGGTGGTTTAAGATTTTTTTCCTATTTTGATTAGTACTCTTTTAGTATTTTTCTAGACTTGTTTCAAACATTTAACCTAGTATAAATATGGTTATTTAGTTTATATTTTAGGTTTCTTTTTTAGATTGATTATTAATTATTAATTCAGAATAATATTCTGTATGTATCAAGGTCACTTATAAGTTTGGTTCTTCAGTGAACTCCTTAGGATATATTAAAGATTAATTGTTTTTATGATGTTCTTTCTTATACTTTTAGTTCTTGGTTCAATCAACAAGTTGTGGTTTTTCATATAATAAATTTGGTTTTTTAGTTCAGGTAATCATATGTCAAGGTTTCTTTCTATCAATATGATTTTAGCTTTATTAAATTTTTGCTATCTTGTTTGTGGGTTTAGGATTCCTACTTTTTGGGTTCGTATAAGTGAGTTTTATGGACACCACTTGTATTTTTTTTCCCTATGTGTTTTTAAGGGAAATTTCATATTAGTTCCTAATTTTTTCATAAATTCTCAATTAAATCCCTAAACTAAAATCAATGTATCCTTCAATTATCAAACATTCCTCAATTTAAGCCCTTTAATTATCCAAATTAATATTTTTCTATCATTCATTTTTCATAACATAATTATTCTAATTTGAAAGGAGTTTATATTTTCTATAACACAACTATGAGAATTTAGTATCTTATAACATGACAAGCATTTTTCAAGATTGATAAATACATGTGAGTCTAATATAATAATTCTTTAATTATGCCTTCCTTCTTTATATCTTTATTGGATAATAAACAAAATGACAATATTAGTGTTATAATTAATAGCATGTACCATTATCTCTATGTGATTGAGAATTAGGGGGGGTTATTGTTTTATCTATTTCCAAATATGAATGAACTAGTTAATTTTTTTTAGTATCATCTCATATTAGGCATATTAAGATTGGTTTTATTTTAGAAAAAGCTTGGGTGGATATTTAAATCTTTGTTTTTAGAAGAGAAATAATATTATTTATTTCTTCTATAAGTGTTAACCAAACCTTTGTTTAAGTTTTTAAATAAAAACAAGATAAATAAAGACAAAACTTTAAAGAAAAATATCATGTTATTATACAATTTTGGTTAGTTTAGTGTTTTAAACTAAGGAATCACATACCTAGATCTCTTTTTGCAATCCACTAATGATTTCTAATTCCTACCTTGAGACAAAAAAATAGGTGTTATTCTCTAGAGACAAAGCTAACAACTTCTTTATAGAATATGAATAAATTCAGTAATTTTTCTTTATCCGGAACATAATGGATAAAATAAACTAAGCACATCCCAACTAAAATTTAAATGAGAAATCCAAAATTACTCAATATCTTAAGTGAGATGAAATTTATTTCTGTTTGTTTTTTTTTTTTGAAATGGCATGAGGCATACCAATCATTCTACTTAAACAAAAAGAAATTGATAGCTTTGATTATCTAGGGAGTTCATCCACAAACCCATGTTAAATATGTTGTGTAAAACACTCTTACAAGTTATCAAGTCCTATTTTTCTTTAGTTATAAAAAAGCTGCATAATATATCATAACCCAGTTTTTACCTCTCTTGAAATTTTCAGAAAAAAAATATATTCAATAACCATTTTAAAAAAATCATTTTCAAAGAAAACATTTTTAGAAAAATAAAATCTTCAAAGAAATGGTTTAAAAAATAAAATGCATTTTGTGTTACAATTAGACATCGCTACTTATTAGAGAATTATATAGGCAATAACTTAGGGTTTAATTAAAGTGAAATTAGAAAGAAAAAAGGTTGGAATTAGTCATAATTGAATGAAAACCAGAGATCAAAATAAAAAAGATAGCAAAGTTAGAAAGTCTAATTCATTCAATTAAGAACAAAATAAAGAAGAAAATTAGACTTTAAAGCAAAAATGGCTAAATTGGCATGAATTAAAGGACCAGTGACTAAAACAAAAGAGATAGAAAAGTTTGAAGGTCTAATTCATTCAATTAAGTACCTAAACGAGGAGGAAAATTGGAATTTAGAGAAAAAGTGGCTAAATTGGCATGAATTAAAGGAAAAGGAACAAAAAAAAAGAGATGGAAAAGCTTGAAGGTCTCATTCATTCAATCAAGGGCTTGATTGAAAATAAAAATAAAATTTACAGTTAATTTAACTAAAATAAAAGAATTACAGGACTAAGAATTAAAATGGAATAGGCATTAGAATTTAGATATCCTAGTAATTCAATTAAAGGTTTAATTAAAAAAAATAAGTTTTGGGATTAATTTGACCGAAAATACAAAAATTGAAAATCCAATGAATAGTGTAAAAGATGGCAATATCATAGGACAATTTTAAATGTCCTCAGTGGCATTTTTGAAAGAAATCTAGGAGAGAAAAATCAAAATTAACTAAACATTAAGGAATAGAAGTACTAGGACAAATTGAAATTTGGAGAGAGATAAAAAGCATAAGTAAAATGGCATGCTGCATTGTTACTTGAGCATTGTGAGAGGTTGTCCTCAACCCTTATTGTATGTAACTTGTACACCATTTATTTTTTTTATTTTTTTTTTTTGCCTTTTATTTTGGAGAAACATCTGGAACAATTGTTTCTCTCTCGTATGGCCATTAAATGATTAAATGATAAGAGACAAACCTCTCTGTCCTTGTGTTTGTACTTCATCTTCAGCTAAAAATTTCCTACATTGTCTCTTAAGATGGATGAAAACACATGCTAGAGTACTCAACCTAAACATTGTGTACAAAGTATACAATAATGATAAATGGTCAAGATTGACCTCATGAGATCAATGAATGGGATTGTTTCATGACATTATCAAAAAATTGAAGTCTTCTTCAAAGTGTAAGAATGTCGAAGTAATAAACAACTCAGCAAGATCGAGGTCGAACCACATGGAGGTTAACTAAATAAATTATAAATAACAACAACAACATGATTGATAATAATAATAATAATAATAATAATAATAAGTTAAAGAGGATAATGAGATGTAAGATTAATTTGAAGATTAAAAAATAAAAATAAATGTCAAGGTTGGAGGATCCATTAATGGTATTTTGAATAAGTATAGTGTAAACTTTTTTTTATTACTCAACTGGAAACCACACACAAAGAAGTTTTCAATCAGATTATAAATGGTTAACATATTAGTTATCTTATATGAATAATGCTAATACTTGTAAATATTATAAGGTATTCATGATTATGATTTATGTTAACAACAAATCAAATTCCTTTCATAGCATAAGTGTCAGTTATACCTACGGTTGGGCTATGAAAGTGTCAAATATTTGTTGTACCAAGTATTATAAAATATAAATTTAGATTAACAATTTAACAAGCAAAGTATTAAGAGTGAATAAGATAACAAATACAAAACATGTTCGTATCAAACATTAAAGTCCAGGTTGAGTTTACACTATACTTATTCTTACACCATTAGTGTAACCTTTTCACCTTGGCATCATAAACTTATCTAAACATAATGAAAGAAGAGAAACATAAATAAACAAAATAAGAACATAAATAAGATATATGTTGAATATATGGGTTAAGTAGAAATAAAGGGAAGGAAGAGAAGATTTTATATATGAGAAATTAAAAATACAATCATATTATCTATATGTAGGCTAGTTGTTGAGGCTCACTCTCTCTCTTTATTTATTTATTATTTTGAAAAAAAACATGTGTATGTATAGGTAATTATGATTATGGCTCACACATTCCCCTGGTTTTACGTCCAAGAACGGTTTAAATGCCTTTTATGGGTCGGGGATAGGCTTGTCTTTGAACATGGTGGGCCAATAAAATCCACATTTTAAGATTTTTACAGTCATTGTTTTTTACAAGAAATGACTCTCATATGCCTTAGAATGACAAAATTTAATGACATTACTTACTTCATTGTCGGGAATGCATCTTTGAAATATTTCATTAGGATAATATTTGAATAACTAAGGGTCATCCCAATAAAAACTTTTGCACATCACTCAAAAACTTTCTTTTCTCTTCGGTACTTTAGCGAGCTAGCAAAAATCCTGAAGCAAGAAAATTGATATTTTTAGCAAACTAAGGTATTGAGCTAAAAGAAAGTAAGGATTTGTTAAGAAAGTAATCATCGATTGGTGTGATTTCGGATGTCGAATCTGTTATTATTTTTGACAACTGATTCGTATCAACATTTTCAGTGCCATTCTTGTCTTTGTTTTCTTCTTAAGAATAAATCATTTGTAAATTTTTAGATTCATCTAACTCAATTTTACTCAAAGTAAATTCAAGTTGATTATAAACTAATTTTTTAATAAAATCTATTTGTAAATCATTATCATCTCTAAGTTGGTTGCAACTGTTTAAAATATTCATCTCTAATGTCATGTTTTCAAATGATAGCTTCTTCAAGCCATTTGTACAATTAATCAATGCATTAGAAGTTGCAAGAAACGAACGCCTTAAAATAATACGAAATGAATTACATGCTTTAATAGATTGTATCTAAGATAATAAAATCCACAAGATAAATGAATTTATCAACTTGTATTAACACATCTTCAACTATTTCTCTAGGTACTTTTACAGATTTAGCAGCAAGTAAGAGAGTTACAGAAGCTGGTTTTAACTCACCTAGATTAAGACTTTGAAAGACAGAACATGGAAGTAAATTCACACTAGCTTCAAGATCAAGTAAGGCTTTTTTAATTTTATGTTCTCCAATAAAGCAAAAAATTGTAAGACTATCAAAGTCTTTATATTTCAAAGCATTATTGTTTTGAAGAAGGGCACTTACTTGTTTGGCTAAAAAGGCTTTCTTTTTCATATTCAGTTTTTTCTTCACAGTGCACGAATCTTTCAAAAATTTAGCATAAAAAGGTACTTGTTTAATAGCATCCAACAAAGGTATATTGATCCTTATTGTCTGAAAGTTTCAAAGATTTCAGAACTTTGATTGACTTTTCTTTGTTTGGTCAAGGCATGAGAAAATGAAAGTGTTGGTGGGAAATCAGCCTTTTCTTTGCAATGTTCAGATTCAAACCCTTCCTTACCTTCAGAGATTAACTCATCATCTTTTCCACAAGGTTTAAAAGTGGATTTTTCAATAATCTTACCACTGTAAAAAGTCATGACTGATTTGACTTGATCCATGTGATGACTGAAAATTGTACCTTGAGATTTTGTTGTGTTTGAGATGGAAACTTACCTTTCTCTTGAAAACAGAGAGCAAATATCAATTTTGCAAGAGTATCTTTAAAATCCGTCATGATCTGAGCAAGTTGAGTATTGATTGTTTCTTGCTTTTCAATAAATGCATGCAATGTTTCCTTAAGATTTCTTCTAGAAGGTGGAGCATAAAAAGGTGCCTATCCATGAGAAATTTAAAAATTATGGTGTGCTTAAAATGGTGGCTGTGAAGTTTGTGCATTATTATTATTAATCTTCCAACTGAAATTTGGGTGATTTCTCCAATCAGGGTTGTATGTTTGCGAGCATGAGTTATGATTGAGCCTTTGAAAACTATTTAAAGTATGAGCTTGTTCATCGAGTCATTCCCTAAAAGAAGGTAACGTTGAACAGTCATTGGTTTAGTGTCCATTGGTTTCATATATTTTAATTCGCTTTCAATTCTAATGCCTCAACTTTTCTAGCTAAAGATGCAAACTTTGGCTTAGAGTTCATGATCTTCTCTAAGGTTGTACATACCTCCACTAGATGTATAAGGTTGAGTTTTACCCGATGTCCCAATTTTGAGCATTTTCAGCTATGTCTTAAGTATTCTATTACTTTATTAGGGTTTTTATCTTTAAAAGTTCCATTGCACATCAATTCCACCATTTGCCTATCTTTAAGTGTTATCCCTTTATAAAAATATGAAACCAATCTCCATATTTCAAAACCATGATGAGGGCATATATTAAGCAAGTCTCGATATCTATCCCAAGTAAAATATTTCTCTTGTTTTTTGTGTAAAAATGATGATTTGTCTTTTGAAAGAGTTTGTTCTATGAGAAGGGAAAAACTTCTTTAAAAACTATTATTGCATTTCA
>NW_011501370.1:31867-32023 GCF_000495115.2 Populus euphratica | reverse complement strand
ACGAAAAGAAGGTAAAAAATAAATAATGTCTAGCTTAAAATTAAAATAAGATACATCAAGGGGGGAAACTATCCATGATGGTGCATTTGTTCTTGTGGGATTCATATGGCCTCTAAGTGTTCTAACATGGTTATTCTCATTATTCTCATTATGAAG
>NW_011501370.1:31417-31802 GCF_000495115.2 Populus euphratica | reverse complement strand
TCTAGCACAATTATTCTCATTATTCTCATTATGAAGTGATTGATTATCTTCTTTAGCTATATTTTCTGAAAATGATGAGGATACCCTACAAAGTCTGCCAGTTAATGTCCTTGCTCATGCATGTGTAGGAATAGAGTAAAAGAAAGAACGAAACAAAAGAAGAAGAAACAAAAGAAAAAAAGCATAAAAGAAAGAACGAAACAAAAGAAGAAGAAACAAAAGAAAAAAAGCGAAGTCATATACAAAAAACTGAAAAGAGAAAATAAAATAAATACTATAATTTGTACAAGAATTTACCTACGCGGCAATAGCGCCAAAAACTTAACACGACCAAAAGATTGATGTTTTCTTCCAAGTGCATGAGTGTCGAAGTAATAAATAATCC
>NW_011501370.1:30649-30904 GCF_000495115.2 Populus euphratica | reverse complement strand
TAATTTATGGTAAATGTTCATTTTAAATGCAGGCCTATCACATATATGAAAGGATTGATTGATTGTATTGCATTTCATCCTTAGCACGAATGGATACTCATCTCAAATTTTAACTTTATCTTTTAATAAAAAAGAAAAAATCTTTAATATGATGGTGTACTACAATTTGAGTCATTATAAGTGTTACAGACCTCCTCAAATTCCCTTAAATACAAATATGAATTTTCTAAATCTAAGCCATGAAAAGAAGGTAAA
>NW_011501370.1:23994-27376 GCF_000495115.2 Populus euphratica | reverse complement strand
TAAATGTTGTCAGGTATTCATGATTATAACTTATATTAACAATAAATCAAATTCTTTCATAGCACAAGTGTCGGTTATACCATATGGTTTGTGCTATGAAAGCACCAAGTATTTGTTATACTAGGGTTATATAACATTAATCTAGATTAACCATTTAACAAGTAAAGTATTAAAAGTGAACAAAAAACTAATACAAAACATGTTGGTATCAAACATTAAAGTTCATGTTCAGTTTACACTATATTTATTTTTACACCATTAGTGTAACATTTCAGTGCTTCAACTGATCATTCAATCCTTTCATTTATGTGATAGGCTTGCATTTTGGATTAACATTTACCATAAATTAAAGCTATCTTATGGTATCAGACTTGTTATTATAAAACATGTTTTAGTTAAGGAGTTATTGATACTTCAAGTGCAAAATAATGATATAAAACCTTGATAAAAATACACTTTCAAGTACTAATCATTAGGGTTTCCAATTATCATTATAATTGATGGGGAACCCTTTTAGTAAGTTTCAAACCTTTTCTCCCCTCACAACATTAATTATTTTTCCTATTTTGGTGTTCTAAATTGATTAGAAGGTGGCATGGTTTCCCAAACACTAATCAATATGGTGACATACTAATGATAGTCTTATATGTAGTTATGTAAGCCCACAAAACATCATCCAAGTGTAAACTCCAATAAATTTGGATTTGATCTCCTAATTTGACACTTTCACAAGTCCACTAGTTTATGAATTGATACGATCCTCGTGATCATGCAATCCACAATCAAAATTGTGATATGATCTTGGGAAGCTAAAATAGGTCTAATAGGAGTGTGTCACAATGAAAACCTTCCCTAAGGCACCAACACTATTGGAATGAGTAGAATAATGCCACGAAGTTAGTAAATCTTCGATAAGTCAGATTTAGTTCGTTCATGAACTAAAGAATACAAGAATCAGTCAGATTCAGTTCGTTCAAGAATTGAAGAATGCAAGAAGCACTTTCACATATTAAAACTAAAAAATTCAGAAGTTATAATCATCAAATCTACTAAATTTTAGCTTACATGAGTTTAAATTGTTCTTGAAAAATTAACCCAAATAGACCCTATATGTGGACTTATATGAGGTCCACTCAAAACTAACCTAAATCCCTAAATTGAAAAGCCTATAATTTAATCCAAATAAGCCTTGGATCTTAACTAAAAATAAAGTATTAATTAAGCTCAAACAAGCCTTGGGCTGTAGCTAACAAAATAAAATAAAGCCCTTAATATGAAATCCATGTTCTGCCATAAAAAGAAGATAAGGAAGCAAAATATTACAAAACTGATTCAAGGCTTATTTATAGCCTTCCATGCAGCCCCTTAATCCTAGAAATAAAAGGAAAAGGTGGGGTTTCAAGTTGTAGTTGGATTCTTTTGTTTCCTTCATTATCCTCCTCTCATGGTTCAAATAAGGTTGTATTGGACCCTTCTTGCACATGGATAAGATATACTAGGGTCTCCTCTTGATACTATAATAGAGCTTTCAATTCTGACTTGATTGAAACGTTCAAAACTAATGCATTCAATGCCTCTTTCAATGCCTTTGTCTTGAACTGAGTCTTGGACCATTTGGAACATGTAATGAGTCCTTGCTGGTGTTTTTAGGCTAGTTCACATCACAAATGATAAGCAGTTGGTACCTTATGAGTTACATGGTATTTTTTTAGCAAATCCTCCATAATTTGATTCTAAAGGTGAGTGCCTCGATCACTTATTAGAGCTTTTGACATTCCAAACCTGAAGAATATGTTAAAGTTGATGAAATCTATAACTATAGAATCTTAGTTCTGATGGCTTTAGCTTCCATCTATTTTGAGACATAATCAATAGTAAGCAAAATATGAACCAAAAGATATAGGAAATGGTCCCTCCCCAACATAAAAAATTCATAAAATAATATGGCATTTGGTAGGATCTCATTTTGCTTGGATATATTACCTATCTTTTAACAATGATAACATGGCTTGAAAAAACATAAACAATGAAATGAAGATAACCAGTAGAAAGCACATTATAACATTTTCCTCATCATTTACTTAGCTCTAAAGTGACCTTTACAAGCATAAGAATGACAAAAGGTGGGAATAGAAATAATTTTAATTTTGAAAACACACATTTTTATCTCACATGATCTACACAATGCTTTTAAAAATATAGGTCTTCCCACACATAACATTTTTCTTCGCTCTTAATCTTATCTTTTTGAGCCTTAGACATACCTTAGGGTAATATATTAATAACCAAGTAATTTACAATATTCACATACCAAGGTAATATCACACACGCGGGAAAATAATTACTCATTAGGAAATGTTTCTTGCAAATGAAGTTCATCATCCATATGAAATAAATAATTCAAATAATCCTAATTACTCATTAGGATTTTCTGTCCCTTTTATCATCTTTGATCTCCAAATGAAATTCACTCGAGAGAAGTATTCATCCTATTAATCTTGATTTTGCCTCTTTCTTCATCATCAAATAACAAAAAGTTGCATGATTAGAGTAAATATTGATTTTAGTATCAAGTAAATAAGATCAAAATTTTTCCAAAGCATAAATAATAACTAAAAGTTTTTTTCCTAGTAGTAGAGTGATTTCTCTATGCATCATTCAATGTTCTTGAAGTCAATAACTAGCATGAGATGTTTCTCTAATTCTTTGACCCAAAATAGTACTTGCTATATAATCACTTACATCGTATATTATCTCAAATGAAACTTTCCAGTCAGGGGATTGAATAACTAGGATAGAAGTCAATAGTTCCACCAGCTTATCAAATGTCATTTTACATGCCTCATCAAACTCAAAAGTCACATCCTTTTTATAGCAAATTGCATAAAAGCAATGCTATTTTGGAGAAATCTTTGATAAAAAACTTGTATGTCCAAAAAAAGAACGAACTTCCTGCATACTAGCGGAATAAGGTAAAGATTGAATAATATTAAATTTAGCCTTATCTACCTTAATTTCTTAAATGAAACAATGATACGGTTTAGGTTCAACCTTGGATTCATTATGGTATGCATTCGGTTATGTGTTTGAAATTGATTGTTGATATGTTTTAGTAAATGGTTCAGCCTTGTGACACAACTGAAAAATTGATGTCTTCTCCCAAGTGCAGGAGTGTCGAAGTAATAAATAACCCGGTAAGACCGGGGTCGAACCACAGAGAGGTTAATTGTACAAATTATAAACGACACTAGTAACAACAACAACAACAACAACAATAATAATAGTAATAACAGCAGTAGTAATAATAATAATAATAGGAATACCAGTAGTAGTAGTAGTAGTAATAGTAATAATAATAATAATAATAATAATAATAATAATA
>NW_011501370.1:21534-23808 GCF_000495115.2 Populus euphratica | reverse complement strand
TGGTCATCTCTTTGTCCTTGCAATTTAAGTTCTTCAAGTGATCAATCAATCCTTTCATTTATGTGATAGGCCTGCATTAAAAATAGACATTTACCACAAATTATAGGTATCTTATATTATTAGATATATTATTATAAAACATGCTTTAGTTAAGGAGTTATTGATACTTCAAGTGCAAAATGATGATAAAAATGCACTTTAAAGTACTAATCACCTTGAGTTTTTCATGATGGGTTGCTTAATTCTTTTGGTGGGTAATTTAGTTAGACAAGGACATGATGCAAACCATATGGTCATGCAACCCACAATAAGGATTGAGATCTGATATCAAAAAGCAAAACTAGGTCTGATAAGAGTGTGATATAATGAAAACCTACCCTAAGGTACTAACACTATTGAAATAAAGTAGAATGACACCACAAAGCTAGTTAATCTTCGATAATTCATATTTATTTTGTTCAAGAACTGAAAAATACTAGAATCAGTCTCACACGTTAAAAATAAAAAATTTAAAAGTAATATTCATCAATGATTACCAAAATTTTGGTTACATGAGTTTAAATAGTTCTTGAAAAGTTAACCCTAATAGATCTACCCCTATGGGCTGAATTGACCTATATACAAAACTAAACCAAAAACCCTAAACTAAAAAGCCCATAACCTGATATAAACAAGCCTAGGATCCTAGAACAAAGTATTAATTAAATCCAAACAAGCCTTGGGCTATAGGTAACAAAATAAAATAAAGCTCCTAATATTAAATCTATGTTCTGCCATAAGAAAAAGAGAAGAAAATAAAATATTACAAAACTAATTCAAGGCTTATTTATAGTCTTCCATGCAGCCCATTAATCCTTGAAACAAAAGGAAAAGGTGGCTACCCATGTTGTTTCCAAGTTGCAGTATGATTCTTTGCTTCCCTCATCTCATGGCCCAAACAAGGTTGTATTGGGCCCCTCTTGCACATGGATAACGTAGACTAGAGCCTCCTCTTAATACTCCAACAAACCCTTCAATTTTGATATGGTCGAAACCTTCAAAACTAATGCATTCATTGTCTCTTTCAATGCCTTTGTCTTGGACCATTTAGAACATATAATGAGTCTTTTTTGGTTCTTCTAGGCTGGTCCACACCATCCCCTCCCTCCTCAAAAGGATTCAACCTCGAATCAAAACCTGTGTCAAATAACATAAGATCAACAATATTAAAGGTAGCACTGATACCATACTGAACTAAAAGATCAATTTTGTGTGTCTTGTTATTAATCCTCTCTAAAACCTAAAATGGACCATCCATATGAGGTTGTAATTTTGATTTCCTTTGGTTAGGAAATAGTTTCTTCACATGTGCACCCAAACCTAATCACCAAGTTGGAAAACAACCTATTTGCATCCTTTATTTGCTTTGGAAGAGTACAGTATGTTTCTTTTTTCTATTTCCAATCAAACTCCCTCATGGAGTTGTCTCATCATCTTTTTCTTCTTTTCACCATCTAAACTACCCTTTTCTTCAAAAGGTAAAGGAATTAAGTCTATAGGAGTTAGTGGATTAAACTTATAAACATTTTCAAAAGGAGAAAAGTTAGTGGTCAAATGCATAGTTGTATGATAAGCAAACTCAACAAAAGGCAAACATTCTTCCTAACGTTTCAGATTATTTTGAATTACAACATGCAAAATTTGGGATAATGTTCTATTTACCTGTTCAGTTTGTCCATTTGTTTGAGGATGATATGTTGTCAAAATAAAAGTTTAATTCCTAACTTTCCCTATAAAGTCTTCTAAAAGTAGCTAAAGAACTTAACATCACGATTTGAACTTATACTCCTAGAAACGTCATGCAAACATACAATCTACTTAACGATCAAGTCTGCGATATGAGATGCATCATCTATTTTATGGCATATAATGAAATGTGTCATTTCAGAAAATCTATCAACCACAACAAAAATAGTAATGCGAACCTCGTGATAACATAGTCATACAACCCACACACAAAGACACAAATTCCCAGAAAGCCAAGTAAATTAGGTTTGATAGGAGTGTGACACAAATATAACTTGTACCTAGGCACCAACACTATTGGAAACGGAAAACCCCCACCCAACAAATATTGATTTGCAAACTAGAAGTATAAGGATGATACCACGAAGATAGTTGTTCTTCAATAAGTCATTTTTCAGTTCATTAGAGAACCATAGAAGGGATATCATCTCACCAACACACACACACAAAGTGCGACAAACAAGAAGTTTTATTAATCTGAATAGTCTT
>NW_011501370.1:20757-21274 GCF_000495115.2 Populus euphratica | reverse complement strand
ATCAGATTTGTCACCATTAAGAAGTCCCAAATAGACTAGGAAATCTGATCTAAAGGTAGAATGTATTCTAAAGTCTTCTTTCCTTTTGTAGCTCGGATGAATAAGGAATTCTTGTAAGAAAAGGATTCTAAAATAATTATGAATCCTTACAACACTTGGAAACTATATTGCAACCCATTAAAGATTTTTGTAGAATCCTAGCCACATTCTTTTAGAAAACGAATCCTAGCCAAATAGGAAGTTCACTGACACGACTAAAAGATTGATGTCTTCTCCCAAGTGCAGGAGTGTTGAAGTAATAAATAACCCGGCAAGACCAGGGTCGAACCACAAGGAGGTTAATTGTACAAATTATAAACCATAATTATAAAGAGCAACAATAGTAACAATAACAACAACAATAATAATAGTAACAATAATAATACTAATAATACTAGTAGTAGTAGTACTAATAGTAATAATAATAATAATAATAATAATAATAATAATAATAATAATAATAATAATAATAATAAAG
>NW_011501370.1:0-20010 GCF_000495115.2 Populus euphratica | reverse complement strand
AATATTTACCATAAATTAAAGGTATCTTATATTATTAGATATGTTATTATAAAACATGTTTTAGTTAAGGAGTTATTGATACTTCAAGTGCAAAATGATGATATAAAACCTTGATAAAAATGCACTTTTAAGTACTAATCATTCACAAGTCAAAAGGAAGTAAATAACAAAATTCATACAACTTCTGTTGACCCATATTGAGATGCCTTCCTAGACTTCAATTGACCTAAAATTTTAACTCTAGATAGGACAACATGTCAGGAGACTCTATATAAAATTTTAGCTCAATCCAACGGTCAAATTGAGAATTATGACTGTTGCCATAAAACTAGATAGTTGCATATTTTACTTCAAAATCCGAATTTGACCTTGCCTAAATCGTATCAAATAGAGTCTTTACATTTCTTTGACCTAGATATATCTAAAACAAAGTCCATAGAGATATCTACCCAAGGTTCAGTAGGCATAGGTAATAGAGTAGACAATCAAAGGTTTCGAAACTCTAAAGTGACCTATTATAAAACCCTCATGTGCTTCACGAACAAGCAATTCACTCAAAAAACTAGCAGGAACACAATCTATTATTCTGAATAAGTAACCATTCATCAAATAAAACTTACCAAAAGTCGAATGTCCATATGTATTATAAATCTCGGTAAAGTCAAAATCATTATTATACAATTCCTGCACATATTTAAACCCTAACAATCTAGTATTCACGGTGTGTAAAAGAACATACTTGCATGAAAGTACAATAGCTACTATGTTCTTTTTTACTTTCACTATCTATAATTAAATTACACACCTTGTTTTGTATATAGCAATGTGTATGGAAGATGTTCTTCCATTGTTGATTAGTTTCATCTTTCTTTGACTTAAACCTGAAGTGTTTGCCTTATAACTAAGGACTTTTCAATCGATAATGCTAACTCATCCCCATCACTATCCTCTAATGGTGGCATGCCTTCACACTCAGATCTACCACTTTCAGATTCAATATCATCATTATCCATGCCCTTGAAACCTGAAACATTTAGCATCACGAGGACATTTAGGTTGAATTTCAAATTTACCTTTGGCACCAGTAGGGAAATTAATTTAGCCTTTGGTGGTTTGACTTTGGAAGGAACAATACCCTTTGCTCCTTAGATTTGGTTTCCAAGATGATGAACAACCCGAATTAAACATTGGACGAACATGTTCCTTTGTAAGTTGTCTCTATACCTTTAGCTCCATATAATGTTGTAGCTCAACAACATTAGCAATGTCCTAATTCAGCTCATTAAAAAAATATAGCCATGGTGGCTTATCTATCTTTAACAATATTGGCCCAATCTATCTCCATCTCTTTGTGATATTCATCTACTAACTTATAAAATTGATTCAGACCTTAGAGTTTCAGATATAAGTCTCTGTAATAGTTGTTTAGCACAAGTTGTCTCCTAATTAAGACTTTCATCTCCCCCCAAGTCTGATTGATTCGCTCCTGACACGACTAAAAGATTGATGTCTTCTACCAAGTGTAGGAGTGTCGAAGTAATAAATAACCCGGCAAGACCGAGGTCGAACCACAGGGAGAATCAATCAATCCTTTTATTTATGTGATAGGCCTCAATTTAAAATGAACATTTACCTTAAATTAAAGGTATCTTATATTATTAGATATGTTATTATAAAACATGCTTTAGTTAAGGAGTTATTGATACTTCAAGTGCAAAATGATGATATAAAACCATGATAAAAATGCACTTTGAAGTACTAATCAGCTCCCCATTCCTCCTCCTACTGAATATAATATGATCCCACCAAATCAATGCATACTTTGTAAACTCAATTATCATCAATTTCACCTTTTTTTGGAATAGTTATAGCAATCAAAAATCCAATCTACCTTTTTCTCCCACTCCAAATACGCCTCGAGATTGTTTTTAACTTGAAAATTAAGAATTCTCAGTTTGTGTCCAAGTCCCCGTCCTCATACAATCTGAGCAATGGAAAAACTATCAAATTCAGATTATGACATAAAATGTGCAACTATACAATTTTACGATAATAGTTATAATTCTCAATTCGACCGTTAAATCAGGCTAAAAGTTTACGTGTGGAGTCTCCTAACATGTTTTTTCTAGCTTGAGTTAAAATTTCAAGGCATCGCATTACTGTTCAATAAAGGCTATACGAATGTTTTAGTTTACTTCCTTTTGACTTGTGGACTTTATATTTAGCTAGGATTCTTTTCCTTTAAGGATGTAACAACTTGTTTTGGAAATCTCTTAGTTTTATAAGGGTTTTTAGAGGGCTGCAATATAGTTTTCAAGTGTGGCAAGGAATCATAAATGTTTCAAAATCCTTTTCTTACAAGGATTCCTTATTCATCCTAATTACAACAAGGAAAGAAGACTTCAGAATTAATTCTACCTTCAAATCAGATTTTGTAGTTTATTTAGGATTTCTTAAGGGTGACAAATCTAATTCTAGCATATTTAGGATAGTAATTTTTTATTTACCTTATTTTTATGAAAAGTGATGCGAACCTCATGGTCATGTGGTCACGCAACCCACATGCAAAGACACCAATTCATGGAAAGCCAAGTAAATTAGGTTTGATAAGAGTGTGACACAAAGGCAACTTATACCTATGCACCAACACTATTGGAAACGGAGACCCCCACCCAATGAATATTGATTTGCAAACTAGAAGTACAAGGATAAATGCCACGAAAATAGTTGTTCTTCGATAAGTCATTTTTTAGTTCTTTAGAGAACCATAGAAAGGGGATTATCTCACCAACATGCACACACAAAGTACAGAAAACAAGAAGTTTTATTAATCTAAATTGTCTAACTTACATGTTTGGTTATGCATTTATTTATACTCACTCTAGACTTAAACAAACCCTAATGGACCCCCCTTAGGTGGACTTATATGAAGCTCACTTACAATTGATCTAAATAAGTAATAATAACCCAAAGTCTAAGAAGAAAATAATACAAAACCAAAAATTATCATCCTAAATATGCTATAATTAGATTTTTCATCACTAATAAGTCCCAAAGAGACAAGGAAATCTAATTTGAAGGTAAAATTTACTTTGAAGTCTTCTTTTCTTTTTGTAGCTAGGATGAATAAGGAATCCTTATAAGAAACGGATTTTGAAATATTTATAAATCCAAGGCACACATGAAAACTATATTACAGTCCATTAAAGATCTTTGAAGAATTAAGAGATTTTCAAAATAAGCTACTACATCCTTTTAGGAAAAGAATCTTAGCCAAATAGAAAGTCCATAAGTCAAAAGGAAGTAAATAACAAAATTCATATAGTCTTTGTTGACCCGTATTGGAATGCCTTCCTGAACTCTAATTGATCTGAAATTTTGACCTACGATAGGAAAACATGTCAGGAAATTCCATGTAAAATTTTAGCTCAATCCAATAGTCGGATTGTGAATTATGATTGTTGCCATAAAACTGGATAGTGGCACATTTTACATAAAAATCATTTGACCTTACCTAGATCGTATCAAAAAGTCTCATTTCTTTATTTTTTTGGTATTTTCTAGACTTTGCTAAAGCCTAAGGAAAAGGTGGTACTAGTCTATAATCAAAATAAGCTAAAACTTACTTTGAGGTATGTCATCATTATTAGGAATGTTTTTGTGGGGACTACCTTTACTAAAATGTCAACCTCTTTACCACTTCTTAAACTATTTGCACTTGTATTTTTCTCTTGGATTTACTAATATTTGAGATAGTAACTTCCTTGAAATTTATGCCACTATTCAACTAATTGTTGTTATCATCTGGCCTATCTGATTACCTAAGCTTTGAATATTGTACCTTGCCTTTTGTTGAAATTACTTTGTTTCCTATTGAAATTCCAAAGTATTTGTTGTAATCAACTTAACAATATCTTTTAAAGATATACTAGAAATAGAAGTTTGGGTTGGTTGTTGTCTAGTGGTTATGACTGCTTATATTACTAGTAACTTGGGCAGTTTTAAGTCGCGACTTGGTTTACTTTTGGATTTCCATAACTAAGATTAGGGTGATCTCTCCATCTTATGTTGTAAATGCTCAAATATAGATCATAATTCGTTTTTAGTTATCCAAAAACAACACTTGCCATGTTCACTTGCTCAATGGGCTTATCTTGAAAAGTTGGGCTCATATCAATTAGATGCTTTTCTATCGAACAAATCCCATATGTATTGGATGTTTACGTTGTACCTGCAGCCATTTGACGAATAAGAGAATTTAATTTGATGTTTGCATTGTACCTACAACCATTTAACGAATAAGAGAATTTAAACTTGCAACGTGTTATTCAAGGAAGGAAATATTTACCTCATTAACATGCTTAGATAAAGGTTCAAGCCTAATGCCAAATCAAGTTTCTTGCACCTTTATAAGTTTTATCCATAAAACAAACACACACACACACACAAATATATATGTATGTATGTGTGTGTGTGTGTGTAAGAGATTAGATGAAATTTAAAGGAAGATTTAATTTTTCCACAAAAACACAATTCTTAGGAACTATAAGCAACCTCAAAATCAATTGAAATTTCATATTCTATTTATTGGGGGTAATATCACATCATATATCACATTTGGGCTTATTGTGAGATCGTTTGCATAAGGTTTTAATTCGAGGTTCAATTCTCCTGTAGAAACACTATTTTTAGTGAACCTTAATCAAACCACCTTATAATCAATTTAAAATTTATATTCTATGTATTGGAGTGAGATCACATCATATATTAAATTTAGGCTTATTTCAGGTATTAGTTTCTTGTGGTTTTAATTGAAGGTTCAATTCTGCCGCAAAATGATTATACAAGGGTTTCAGGTACCTAAATATTAGGTCAACCTATAAATTGAGATTTGTTGTTTTCTTAGTATCCTAATATATTAAATTCAAGATAATTTCGATAGCGTTTTCTTTAGGTTCCAGAATCAAGTTTTATCTTGCCATAACGGGTTTGTTTTGCATTATCTTTCAAAACTTGTTTTGTTTCTATTGATTTTGTTTCTATTAGTATATTATCATCATATTTGGGATATTTGCCTATTGTTTATGTCATTTTCATCACTTTCATATTTATTTGTATTCGATCATTTCTAGTCCAAACAAAAGTCAGATTTGTAATTTCAAGTCTAAATTAGTGTTCTTCTTGTCGTAAACTCTATGTTGTTGTTATGTTCATCTTCTTCTCGTTTTGCTATTTGTGTCATGTATTCAGCAAGGGAGAGGGAAGGAAGGAGGAGCTCAAGGATGCAAAAAACTAAGCCATAGTTTGGGGGTTTTAGAACAAGAAGCCACACTAGGAATAGCAGAACAACAAAAAAGATTAGAGAGAGAGAGATTAGAGATCAAACTGTCGGAGCTAGATCTACTCCGTCCACCGTTGGATCGTCCTCATTTCTTACTATGTTGTTCGTTCCAACCTTCGCGAAACATTGACCGAATGGATCTTCATTCCAATCAACGAGGTGGGAGATATTAATCTCGCAATATGTCTACTGTTCTGCATTTTTAGTTGCAGCAGAGTGAATTGGGTTTTGTTCAAGCTTGATCTCCTTTTTTCACCGTTGGATTGTCACCATTTTTTAGTATGTTGTTCGTCAGAACATACTCTACAGCTTGACCGAACAGATCATCATGTCAATCAATGGATGCACATCACCCACCCAACAAATATTGATTCGTGAATGAGAAGTATAAGGATGACGCCACGAAGACAGTTGTTCTTCAATAAGTCATTTTCAATTCTTTAGAGAACCAAGGAAGGGAGATTATCCCACCAACACACAATAAGTGCAGCAAAGAAGTTTATTGATCTGAAAATTGTGTAACCTTACATGTTTGGTTATGCTTTTATTTATACTAACTTTAGACTTAAAGAAATCTTAATGGATCCCCCTTAGGTAGCCTTATATGAAGCCCACTTACAATTGACCCAAATAAGTAATAATAACCCAAAACCTAAGAACAAAATAATAAAAATACTAAAAAATCGAAAATTACCATCCTAAATAAGCTAGAATCAAATTTGTCACCCTTAAGAAGTCCTAAAGAAACATGGAAAAATTTGATTTGGAAAATTTGTGTTGCTACCCCCTTTGATGTCCTTGATTAGCTTGGATTTCTTTGTTTAACTTGGACAAATAAAAAAATAAATTTCCTCTTTTATTGCTGATTTAATTACTTTTCTTCCTAAGTTTGGAAAAGCATTAAATAGTTCTGCCCTATTTAGGAATAAGATATGACCAACTTCCTTACTTAATTAGGATAAGAAATTGCTGACTCTTTATCCTTGTAGTATGAGGAAATAAAAAGCCTATAAGGTTGGTATTGGGCTGGACACATTAACCCATTGTTCCATACGAATTGGGCTCTTCTTGGACCTGAACTAGATGAATTAAAGGCTGTCGAGATCTGGAGAGAGAGAGATCTGGAGAGAGAGAAAGATTAGAAATCAAACTGTCGGAGCTAGATCTACTCCGTCCACCGTTGGATCATCCTCATTTCTTACTATGTTGTTCATTCCAGCCTTCTTGAAACATTGACCGAATGGATCTTCATTCCAATCAACGAGGTGGGAGATATTGATCTCGTAATATTTCTACTGTTCTGCATTTTTAGTTGCAGCAGAGTGAATTGGGTTTTGTTGAAGCTTGATCTTCTTTGTTCGCCGTTGGATCGTCACCATTTTTTAGTATGTTGTTCATCAGAATATACTCTATAGCTTGACCGCACGGATCATCATTCCAATCAATAATCTCGAAGATACTGGCCTCGTAATTCTGTAATTCTCTTCTCCCTTCATGAACAAATCTGAATCTTGTTGTTTCTGAGATTACATTGTTGTTGTTTCTGAGCTTAGGTTACGTCTTAGACTCAGTTTCTCTTCTTAGAATTTGGTATCTCTAGTATTTGTATGCTGCCATAATGTCCTTATGTTCTGCTGTGGATTCTGTTCCAATGGTTACCTCTAACAATGAACAACACAATGAAGTCAAGTCTGGACATATATTAAGATTAGAGCTACAAGATATGTTGAACAGCCATGGGATGAGGATTTCTCAGTTTACTAATGTTAATCAAGCTGATTCTGAAGCTAGCATAGAGAAGAAACACTCTAATTCCCAAGCTTCTAATGTTGTTTCAGAAATGAATCATGTGTTGGGTTCTAAAGTTGATGAGTTGAAGGTAGGGTCTCAGCAACAAGACCAGCAAAATCATCGCCCCAAATTGAATTTTTTAAATGCTTTGAAGGGTTCTGATGTTGATAACAATGAGGGTACCAAGAACCTTGGTATTTCTCTAGTTCGTAATCTGCATTTTGCTCCCCCTGCTATGACTGATGGTCGTGTGACAGTAGCTCCTCCACTTGATGTGTTTGAGGATGGCTACGAACTTTGGAAATCCACCCTAGGTGGTTATTTTGTGGGTTAGAAATTACCATATCCCGTTGTTAATTCTATTGCCAAAAGAATCTGGGGCTCCTACGGTCTATCAGAAGTTTTATCTTCGGATAATGGTTTCTTCCTATTCACTTTTGATTCTGTTGATCATGCCACTAATGTGCTGGAAAGAGCCCCATGGCACATGGCAAGCAGACCTTTGGTGCTTAAACGTTGGCAACCGAACATGCAATTTTTGAAAGGTGATTTGGTCAAAGTTCCGGTATGGGTTAGGCTGTATAATGTTCCTCTTGAGTATTGGACTATTAAGGGGTTGAGTTGTGTAGCGAGTGCTATTGGGGTTCCTCTTCATGCTGATCAGACTACATTGTTGCGTCAAAGGCTTAGCTACGCAAGAGTTTGTGTTGAGATTGATGCTACGAAGATGCTGGTTAAGGAATACGACCTTCGCTGTCCCAATGGATTATTCATAACAATTTCAGCTGATTACGAATGGATACCATCAAAGTGCAATAATTGTAATGTCTTTGGACACACGACAGCGATATGTGCTACTAATAACGGTGAAAATCTTACAATGGAGGTAGAGGGTAAGAGGAAACTAGGAGCTGCGAACTCTAAATCTGCGGATAAACAGCAGAATCAGTTTCAATGGCAGGTAGTTGCTAAACGAAATAAGGGTTCTGTGAGTGGTGAGAATGGCACTTTGGCATCTAAAGTGCGTAACTGTAATGAGAATGGTTGTTCGACATCTGGTACAAATATTTCTGATTGTAATATCAATGAGAAGGCTGCATCAGATGTGAGCAATGCTGATTGTTATGAAGATGAAAATCCTACATCTCCTCTTGTTTTGAAGAGTTCACAAGGAGACATGAAGCAGGAGCAGGGGGGTACAAGTACTGCTTCAGATCAAAGTTTAGCCATCTCCAATACATCTGATTGTGCGACGGTGAACCAGGTTCTTTTCGTTAATAGTCATGAGCTGAATGTAGATATTGACGCAATGGGAGGTGATACAGATGGGGAACGAACTGATAAGGAGTTGACGTCACCAATCCTGACAAGCCCACAAACTCTGAATTCCACCGAAAGGGAAACTGTTAATCAGTTGGCTATTAAGGCTAGAGACTCTCTAGAGAAAAAGAAAAAGGGTTCGAAAAACTCTTCAAAGAAGAATAAGAAATCTGTCTCCTCGACTGGGGGCACGTCGAGGTAATCTTTGTGTTGCTGTTTGTACTCCTCTCTATTTTCTTATGATTATTGGATGTTGGAATGTAAGAGGTTTGAATGATCCCATAAAGCATTCAGCATTGCGTCAGCTCATCCATCAAGAGAGGATGACTCTTTTCGGTTTGGTTGAAACTCGGGTTAGAGACGAGAATAAATATAATGTTTCTCAACTTCTTCTGCGTAATTGGTCCTTCTTGTATAATTATGATTTCTCTTGTCGTGGTCGTATTTGGGTTTGTTGGAATGCTGATGTGGTGAAGGTTGATGTCCTCGGAATGTCAGACCAGGCTATTCATGTTTCTGTCACTATATTAGCTACCAATATCTGTTTCAATGCTTCAATTATATACGGAGACAATAACGCTTCCTTACGTGAGGCATTATGGTCTGATATAGTGAGTCGTAGTGATGGATGGGAGTCCAGCCCATGGATTCTTATGGGCGACTTTAATGCTATCCGCTACCAATCAGACAGGTTAGGAGGGTCTACTTCGTGGGCTGGTCATATGGACAGATTGGAAACATGTATTCAAGAAGCGAAAGTGGATGATCTTCGATATTCAGGCCTGCATTATACTTGGTCGAACCAATGTCCTGAGAATCTGATTATGCGGAAACTAGATAGAGTGCTTGTCAATGAGAAATGGAATCTGAACTTCCCCTTTTCAGAAGCGAGATTTTTGCCATCGGGTATGTCAGACCATTCTCCTATGGTGGTAAAGGTTACTGGTGATTATCAGAATATAAAGAAACCATTCAGATTCTTTGATATGTGGATGGACCATGACGAGTTCATGCCCTTGGTGAGGAAAGTATGGGAACACAATTCAGGGGGTTGTCCAATGTATCAGCTGTGTTGCAAGCTAAGAAAACTAAAACGGGAATTGAAACTTTTCAATATGACTCACTTCTCCAACATTTCAGATAGAGTCCAAGATGCGAAAGATGAAATGGATAAGGCTCAACAGGCTCTCCATACAGCACATGGGAATCCAACTTTGTGCATGCGAGAAAGGGATGCTGTACGTAACTACGCTTCTATCGTCAAGGCCGAAGAGAGTTTTTTCAAACAAAAGTCAAGGATACAGTGGCTTAGCTTGGGGGATCAGAATACTGGCTACTTTCACAAATCAGTAAATGGAAGACAGCATAGAAATAAACTTCTTTCACTTACAAAGGAGGATGGAGAGGTTGTCGAAGGACATGAGGCAGTTAAATCAGAAGTCATTGCGTACTTCCAGCGTGTGTTAAGAGTGGAACAGATGCCTAGGGTTCTGAATGAGGAAGAGATGGAATCGGCAATTAACTTGAAACTGTCTTCAACGCAACAACATGTATTAGCACAAGATGTAACAAGGGAGGAGATTAAGCATGCTATGTTTAGTTTGAAGAACAACAAAGCCCCTGGTCCGGATGGATTTAACGCAGGTTTCTTCAAAAGAATGTGGCACATAGTTGGGGAGGATGTAATCAATGCTGTTAGCTCCTTCTTTCAGACTCGGAGAATGCTTAAAGAAATGAATGCTACATCAATTTCCCTTATTCCTAAAGTTGCCAATCCTACGAGGTTGACAGATTTTCGTCCTATATCTTGCTGCAATACCGTGTACAAATGCATCGCTAAGATTCTAGCTGGGAGAATCACAGCTGTTTTGCCATCCTTAGTAGGTCCGTATCAGACTGCTTTTATCTCTGGACGGAGAATCAGCGACAACATTCTTTTGTCTCAGGAACTAATGAAAGGCTATCATAAATCTACGGGACCTGCCCGTTGTGCTATGAAAGTAGATCTGATGAAGGCTTATGACTCGGTTCGGTGGGATTTCGTTGACGCTATGTTAAGAAAAATGGGATTCCCTAGAACAGTCATTGATTGGATTATGGTTTGTGTTACATCATGTCAATTCTCTATCAACGTCAATGGTGAGCTTGCAGGTTATTTTCAAGGGGGGAGAGGGCTTCGACAAGGGGATCCACTTTCTCCATATTTGTTTGTCCTATGTATGGAAATCCTTTCGGGGCTATTCTGCAAGATGAGTGCCAACCAAAACTTCAAGTTCCACTGGAGATGCAAGAAGGACAACATTTCTCATCTTTGTTTTGCTGACGACTTGATGATTTTTAGCAAAGGAGATGTAAACTCAATTCGTATGATCAAAACTGTGCTCACAAAGTTTCAAGATCTATCAGGTCTGTATCCAAATCCAAATAAAAGTGACATCTTCTTAAGCGGTGTGTTAAATGCTGAGAGGGAAGAGATTATTCATGTTCTTGGGTTTGCAGAGGGGGAGCTCCCTATGAAATATTTGGGAGTGCCTCTTATCTCGTCCAGACTAAAGGCTGTTTATTGTAAGGGTCTCGTGGATCGAATCACCTCTAAAGTTCGACATTGGACTTGTAGAACACTCTCGTATGCAGGACGAGTACAACTGATTAATTCAGTTTTATTTTCCATCCAAGTCTATTGGGCATCTCTCTTCCTCTTACCTGGGCAAGTCATAAAAAGTGTGGAGCAAATTATGAGATCCTTTCTTTGGTCAGGTTCAGATATGAGAACTACTGGGGCTAAAGTGGCTTGGGATCAGGTATGTCTTCCAAAAAAGGAGGGGGGGCTAGGAATAAAGAGGATAACAGAATGGAACAAGATTGCTTTGTTGAAACACATTTGGAACCTGTGCAATGACTCAGATGGCTCAATCTGGTCTACTTGGATCAGATGTAATCTGTTGCGAGGTAGGAATTTCTGGACAATCAAGACGCCACAGAATTGCTCTTGGGCATGGGGAAAGATTCTAAAGCTCAGATCCTTAGCATGGCTGAAGATGAAGTACATCATAGGAGATGGCATGACAAACTCTCTATGGTTTGACAAATGGCATCCTTACAGCCCGCTCGCGGATTCTTACGGCGACAGATTCATCTATGATTCAGGTATGGAAAAGAACGCGAAGGTGAATATGCTGATTCATAACTCAGAATGGAAAATTCCTACCACTCACGCTATTGGATGGCACCCCATTGTAGAAGCTATTCCTTCCAATTCTAATCCTATGATAGGGCAAAATGATGAGATTGTTTGGCTGGATTCACCAAATCACAGATTCTCGATCAAAATAGCTTGGGAACAACTAAGATTTCATCATACGATGGTCGAATGGCATGACATTGTGTGGTTCAAGAATGCTGTTCCAAGACATTCGTTTCTTCTATGGGTGGCTGTCCAACAGAAACTCACAACTCAAGATAGACTTCATCGATTTGGTATACATGGTCCCAATAGATGCTCACTCTGTCTCCGCAACTACGAAGATCACAACCACTTGTTCTTTGAATGCTCCTATACTAAAGCGATCTGGTGGGATGTTTGTGACAGATGCAACATTCCAAGAATGACAAAAGGATGGGATGAATGGATTCTATAGGCCACTGTCACTTGGCATGGCAAAAGTTTTGTCAATTTTTCTCGTAAACTCAGTTTTGCAGCTACAGTGTATCATATCTGGCAAGAAAGGAATGCAAGGACCTTTGCAAGAACGGAATGCAAGGACCTTTGCAGGAATCTCTAGACCTCATAATTTGGTCTTTGATCAAATCAAATGTATCGTCCGTGATAAGCTTGATTTGATGAGGAACGTTCTACCAACAGATGAAAACAAAAGGATCCAAAGAGCTTGGAGGGTCAATAACATAGATTCTTCATTTGATATTTAGCTAGTTGTCTTGGTTTCCCTAACGAATCTAGTTAGGTCTATGTTTTCTGTTTGGTGTCTAGCCTGTAGCCATCTATTATTTTACGTTTATGTTCTCATTGTAAATCTGGGGTATGCCCTTTTAATCTTTGTATCCTTTTCTTTTAATACATACGTCAACTTACCAAAAAAAAAAAGGGTTTTAGAACAAGAAGTTGATAAGTGTAGAAGATTATTCTATGATTTGTGGGAAAAGAAGGTACAACACTAAAAAAATTAAAGATAAAGGAGAGCCACTATTGTTACCATTCAAAAGTATGTATGCAAGTGTGTAGAACGACGTGCTTATTTGAAATTTTTGTGAGTCACTACTTCTATAAAATGTTGTTGGAGAAAGGTGTTGGAAATAAGAGAATTCTTCAGGCTTTTAAACAACATGCTAATGAAGTTGCTACCAATCTTAGTCAAGATTCCAAGTCGAATCTTCTTGAAGAGGGAGGGAATGATACCGTTCAACCTTGTGATACAACGTGAGTAAGTTCATATTCGGATTTTGGCGTAAAAGTTTTATGGTATTGTGCATAACTTCAAATACAACCGCTGAATCGAGCTGAAACGTTACCAGAAGATTCTAGAGGTATTTTTTATGAGGAGCAGCCCAACACCAAGCATAATCATCCCTACGACCCATTAGAGGTGCCAATTAGGTAACTTACAAGAGCTAAGGTAAAGAAGCTTAAAGAAGCATTGAATGAGCTTATTCAGAACATATGGAGCAAGATGGACCTAAAAAAGTTTGGGACATCTAAGGAGCATGATGGATAACCTCTAATTCATCTAATCCAGGTCCAAGAAAAGCCTAATTCGTATGGAACAAGGGGTTAATGTGTCCAACCGTACCAGCCTTCTTATTTATTTTCTAATGCTACAAGAATAGAAAACCAACAATTTATTCTCGTAATTTAGTAAAGATGTTGGCTAGATCTCGTTCCTAAAAAGAGGAGAATTGATGTGGATCAGCCTAACACCAAGCGTAATCATGCCAACAACCCATTGGAGGTGCCAATTGGGCCAATCACAAGAGCTAGGGCTAAGAAGCTTAAAGAAGCATTGAATGGGCTTGTTCAGAACATATGGAACAAAATAGACCTAGAGGGGCTTGGGACATTTAAGGAGCATGAAGGACAACCTTTAATTCATTTAGTTCAGGTCCAAGAAGAGCCCAATTCATGTGGAACAAGGGGTTGATGTGTCCGGCCCAATACTAGCCTTGTTAGGCTTGTCTTTTTCTAATACTGCAAGGATAAAGAGTCAGCAATTTATTCTCCTAACTAAGGAAGTTGGCCAAATCTTATTCCTAAAGAGGGGAGGACTATTTAATGCTTTTCCTCACTTAGGAAAGAAAGTAATTAAATCAGCAACAAAGGAGGAAATTTGTTTTCTTATTTTTCCAAGTTAAACAAGGAATTCCAAGCTAATCAAGGACATCAAAGGGGGCAGCAACACAAATTTTCCAAATCAGATTTTTCCAATTTTGTTTAGGACTTCTTAAGGGTGACAAATCTGATTCTAGCTTATTTAGGATGGTATTTTCGGATTTTTAGTATTTTTAGAATTTTCTTCTTAGTTTTTGGGTTATTATTACTTATTTGGGTCAATTGTAAGTGGGCTTCATATAAGTCCACCTAAGGGACATTGGGGTTTCTTTAAGTTCAAATTCAGTATAAATAAAGGCATAACCCAAACATGTAAAGGTTACGCAATTTTCAAATTAATAAAACTTCTTTGCTGCACTTATTGTGTGTTGGTGGGATAATCTCCCTTCCTTGGTTCTCTAAAAAACTGAAAATGACTTATCGAAGAACAACTGTCTTCGTGGAGTCATCCTTATACTTCTCATTCGCGAATCAATATTCATTGGGTGGGGGTTTCCGTTTTCAATAGTGCTGGTGCCTAGGTACAAGTTATCTTTGTGTCAGACTCCTATCAAACCTGATTTACTTGGCTTTCCGGGAATTGGCATCTTTGCGTGTGGGTTGCGTGACCATTTGATCATGAGGTTCGCATAATTTGGTATCAGAGCTTGGCTCCATTAATCAGGTTATATCCTTCTGAAATTTTCGTTTCTTGTTATTTCCGCAAAAATTCCTTAGTATCCAATTTCTTCTTCTCCTTGAATTTGCGGCATATAAAAAGAAAAAAAATTGTTATTTCATTCTGTTATTGTTCAAAATATATCAGTAACATAAAAAAAAAAAAAGAGAAAAGAGAAAAGAGAAAAGAAAAGAAAAATTGTTCAAAAAGACGTTTATTAGATTCTGCCGCAGAAAACTAAACAAGGGAAAATTGGATCAAATCAACTCGGAATTAGCTCAAATTGGATATGCTAATTACTGGGGTCCTAATCGCGTTACATATCAAATTTGGGGTCAATTGGATATCATTTGCTTTGGGTTTCAAATTCGGGTCTATTCAGGTCTGATTCATAACATTTTTACGTCAGTATATCAAACGTTGTCATATATTGCTCAAACCTTATATTCTGTCTATTTGGGTTGATATCGCACTATATCTGAAATTTTAACTCGATTGGACATTATTTACTTTAGGTTCCAGATTCGGACTTAACTTGTCGTAAACGAGTCTGTCTTGCGTCACCGTTTCAAAATTCGCTTGCTTTTTGTTGATTTCATTTCTTGTAGTTTATTTTCATCATATCCAACATATTTGGGTGTTGTTTAATGATTTTGCATATTTTTTGTTTCTGTTTTTATTCGCGTCTTCAGTTTTGTTTATATTTCAGATAGACTCGCTTGCTACTCACGAGACTATCATCGCAGTTTCGTTTTGCTAGTTTTCTAGTTTTTTCATTGCTTCTTGAGTCATATATATATATATATTTGGATAGCGCTGCCAAGTTGGTTCTATTTGGTGTTGGTTTCAGTTTCGCAAGAACTGCAAGAAGGTGAGGCGAGAGGTGTGAGCGTGTGAGGATATTAAGAGTGTTTGAGCGAAACACGAGTGACGTGAGGATAAATTTTCTTTTACCACTAACCACTTTTTGCAAGTACTATCATGTCAGATCAAAGCAATACACCGCCTCATCCCGAGGGAGAACTTACATTTCAAATGCAAGCCATGACACAAATGATGGAGAGGATGAATTTTGTGATGGGAAATGTGTGTGATAGACTTGATAGGGTGGAGAAACGTGGTAACAAGGCTGGTATGAGCACCCAAAATGTGAAGCTTGGGGTGGAACTGAAAGCAAACAATAGCAGTAGGGCCAACAGGCCAAGGTGGGCTGATTGTGAGGATTTTGAGGAGGCCGTTGGTGATATTGGTGATGGTGGTTTTGATGATGAGGCCAGAGACTACCGGGAAGGTTTTCGGCAGCCTAGAAACCGAAGGGATTATGGGAATAGAACTAGGGGCCAATTCGGCCAAAGGGAAAATTTCTGTAGTGTTGGGGGACATGCTGATTTAGATGGTGATTTGGATGCTATCAAACTGAAAATACCTTCTTTTCAAGGTAAAAACGATCCCGAGGCATATTTGGAGTGGGAAAAAAGATGGATTGGATTTTTGATTGCCATAACTATTCGGAGGCGAAGAAAGTGAAATTGGTAGTCATTGAATTCATGGATTATGCACTGATTTGGTGGGATCAGAATGTTACTAGTAGAAGACGGAGTGCAGAGAGGCCGGTAGCGTCCTGGGAGGAGATGAAAGTGTTGATGAGAAGGCGATTTGTGCCTAACCACTATTATAGAGATTTGTATCTGAAATTACAGGGTTTGAATCAGGGTTCTAGATTCGTGGATGAGTATTTCAAGGAAATGGAGATTGCCATGATTCGGGACAACGTGATTGAGGATCGGGAAGCTACTATGGCTAGGTTTCTAAATGGACTGAATAGGGACATTGTAAATGTTATAGAATTATAACACTGTGTGGAATTGGAAGACATGGTCCATATGGCAACAAAGGTAGAGAGGCAAATAAAGAGAAGGGGCAGTACACGTTTTCAAACCAATTCGGCTTCATCTTCCTCGACATGGAGGCTGAATTTGAAAAGAGAGGGGGCTGTCCAACCAAAGCCTTATGCAAAGACTGAACCACCTAAGGCCAAAAAGGATACTTATACGGATGGCAAAGGTAAATCTGAATCTCAACCTACTTGTGATAGAGATATTAAATGCTTTAAATGTTTAGGGAAGGGGCACATTGCATCTCTGTGTCCAAACCGAAGAGTTATGCTTATAAGAGACAATGGGGATGTTGAATCTGAAAGTGACAAGTCTGAAAGTGAAGAGATGCCACGTTTGGTGGATTGTAGCGATGAGAAGATTGCATATCCTGTTGAGGGGGAGGCTTTGGTTATAAGACATGCGCTGAACATGCAAATCAAAGAAGATGATGTAGATCAGCAACGGGAAAATATATTTCACACTCGATGTCACATCCAAAACAAGGTATGTAGCATGATAATTGATGGAGGTAGTTGTGCTAATGTTGCTAGTGATACACTTGTGAAGAAATTGAATCTGAGTTGTATTAAGCATCCTAGGCCTTATAGATTGCAATGGTTGAATGAATGTGGTGAAGTGAGGGTTACTAAGCAGGTTTTGATTGTGTTTGCTATTGGGAAATATTCTGATGAGATTTTATGTGATATCGTCCCGATGCATGCTAGTCACTTACTTCTGGGGCGTCCATGGCAGTTTGATCGGAAAGCGATTCATGATGGGTTTAGAAATAGGTTCGCTATTGTAAAGGATGGTAAAACCATCACTCTTGTACCTCTTTCTCCAAAACAAGTGTATGATGATCAAATCAAATTAAAAAAAGGAATGTGAGGATGGGAAGAGTGAAAATTCACGTGAGGACAATGGTGAGAGAAAACCATCAGATTCGGCTAAACCTAAATCATTAATTAAACCGGTTGAGAGTGGAGGTAAAAACCGAGGAGGGAAGAAAGTAAGCTTGTGTGATGATAATAGTGTGGAAAAATTAAAGAAACAACCTAATTTTTATGCAAAAGGATCTCAAATCAGATCTACATTTTTCACTAATAAGCCAATGATCTTACTTGTGTATAAGGAGGCTTATTTTAACACTAACGATCTTGATTCTGCTATTCCTAGTGTGGCTGTTTCTTTGATGCAGGAGTTTGATGATGTATTCCCTGAAGACATCCCTAATGGATTACCACCATTAAGGGGGATTGAACATCAAATTGATCTTGTGCCCGGAGCTTCAATTCCTAACCGTCCAGCCTATAGAAGCAACCCCGAGGAGACGAAGGAGCTTCAAAGGCAAGTAGATGAGTTGACGATGAAGGGGTACATTCGTGAGAGTATGAGTCCCTATGCTGTGCCAGTGCTACTTGTGCCTAAAAAGGATGGAACATGGAGGATGTGTGTTGATTGTCGTGCTGTCAATAACATAACGGTAAAGTATCGACATCCTATTCCTAGGCCTGATGACATGCTAGATGAGTTACATGGATCATGTATTTTCTCTAAGATTGACTTAAAAAGTGGGTACCATCAAATTAGGATGAAAGAGGGTGATAAGTGGAAAACTGCATTTAAGACTAAGCATGGTTTATATGAATGGTTAGTCATGTCGTTTGGACTTATAAATGCGCCTACGCGTTTATGCGTTTAATGAATCATGTCTTGCGTGCATTTATAGGTAAGTTTGTTATTGTGTATTTTGATGACATTTTGATCTATAGCAAGAACTTAAATGAGCATCTTGATCATTTGCGTAATGTACTTAGTGTGTTGCGTAGTGAGTGATTATATGCTAATATTAAGAAGTGTACCTTTTGCATGGAAAAAATTATGTTTCTTGGCTATGTCGTTATTGCACAAGGTATCGAGATGGATGAGGAGAAAGTTAAAGCCATCCGAGATTGGCCTACACCAAAATCGGTAAGTGAGGTAAGGAGTTTTCATGGACTTGCTAGTTTTTATAGAAGGTTTGTGAAGGATTTTAGTACTATTGCTGCACCTTTAACTGAAATTGTGAAAAAGTCTGTTGGATTCAAATGGAATGATGCACAAGATGAGGCTTTTAAATTGTTGAAGGATAAGCTTTGTTCGGCACCTGTTTTAGCTTTGCCAGACTTTACAAGAGCTTTTGAAGTAGAATGTGATGCGTCAGGTATCGGTATAGGAGCTGTGTTAATGCAAGATAGGAGGCCCATTGCATATTTCAGCGAAAAACTTAATGGGGCAGCCTTGAATTACCCTACATATGACAAGGAACTCTATGCCTTGGTAAGAAGTTTAGAGACGTGGCAACATTACCTATGGCCTAAGGAGTTTGTCATACATTTTGATCATGAATCATTGAAGCACTTGAAAGGGCAAGCTAAATTGAGTAGGAGACATGCCAAATGGGTTGAATTTATTGAAACATTTCCGTATGTGATCAAGTATAAGCAAGGGAAAGAAAACATTGTGGCTAATGCACTTTCACGCAGGTATGTTCTTTTATCTACTTTGGATGCTAGATTTCTAGGATTTGAACACATAAAAGAATTGTACAAGGATGATAGTGATTTTGCTAATGTTTACAATGCTTGCGAAACTTCAGCTTTTGGAAAGTTTTATAGACTTGATGGATATTTGTTTAAAGAGAGTCGTTTGTGTGTTCCATTAAGTTCTATGCATGAATTGCTTGTACGTGAAGCACATGGAGGCGGGTTGATAGGGCATTTTGGTGTTGTTAAGACTTTGGATGTGTTGCATAAGCATTTTTATTGGCCTAAAATAAAAAAAAGATGTACAACGCATATGTGATAAATGCATAACTTGTAGGAAAGCAAAGTCTAGGACTCAACCGCATGGCTTGTATACCCCTTTGCCTGTACTGAAAGAACCTTGGGTAGACATTTTGATGGACTTTGTCTTGCGTTTACCTAGGTCAAAACGGGGCAGGGATTCCATCTTTGTAGTTGTTGATAAGTTTTCAAAGATGGCACATTTCATTCCATGTCATAAAACTAATGATGCAACTAACATTGCTGATTTGTTCTTTAGGGAGATAGTACGACTTCACGGGGTCTCTAAGAGCATTGTTTCTGATAGAGATGTTAAGTTCCTTAGCTATTTTTGGAAGGTGTTATGGGGAAAAATGCGTACTAAACTGTTGTTTTCAACTACTTGTCACCCCCAAACAGATGGACAAACCGAAGTAGTTAATAGGACCTTAACACAACTTTTGCGTGTTGTCATTCAAAAGAACTTAAAGAATTGAGGAGATTGTTTGCCATTTATAGAGTTTGCATATAATCGTAGTGTGCACTCTACTACTGAATTTTCACCATTTGAAATTGTGTATGGATTTAACCCTTTAACTCCAATGGATTTGATTCCTTTGCCTATTGATGAAAGGGTTAGTTTGGATGGTAATCATAAAGCACAGGTGGTGAAAACTCTTCATGAGAGTGTGCGGCAACAGATTGAAAAGAGGAATTACGTGTATGCAACCAAAGCCAATAAGGGGCGCAAACATGTTATCTTTCAGCCTAGCGATTGGGTTTGGGTGCATATGCGCAAGGAGAGATTTCCGGCCTAGAGGAAGTCAAAGCTACAACCACGCTACAACCACGAGGAGATGGGCCATTCCAGGTCCTTG
>NW_011501369.1:0-45606 GCF_000495115.2 Populus euphratica | reverse complement strand
TTTCTCTCTCACCGACAATAGATTACTATTGCAAATAATTTCCCAGAAAAACCTCACAGTCGTCTCCATCGATCGGCTCTCGTCTCCACTGAGATTGATCTGGAAAAATCCACCCATTTCCTAAATTTTCGTCCTTCTTCCCCTCTGTTCTCTTCTCTCGTTTGTTGCCAAAAGACAACCACAACAAAAATTATCCAAAACAATCAGAGAGTCTCCATTTTTAAATCTTGAAAAATCCTGCCTATTTTCCAAAATTTTCAAGAGTTCCCCTTTGTTCCCTTCTCTTGTCTGTTGTCAAAAGACAACCACAGCAAAAATTATCCAAAGGCTTCATTTTTAGATCTAGAAAAATCGAGCCCTTATTTCCCAAAATCTGAGCACTCGTTCCCCTCTGTCCCCTTCTCTCGTCTCCTGCCAAAAGACTTCAAAACTATTGTAAAAATATTTCCCGAAACAACCCAAGAGGCTTCATTGTTCATATCTGGAAAAAATTTTCCCAAAACCATAGTAGATCATTTGCCCTGTTCCCCTTTGTTCCCTTTTTCTTTCAAAGAAGATCTATCACCTTCACGCTCATAACCTATGCCAAGAGGTCTCCATTGTTCTGGTTTGCAGAAAAAATCAGCAGACATTAACCAACAGGGGAAACTTCATAGGAGAGAGAGAACCGTAAGTTCTTGCCTTTTCTTTGTCTTCAAATTTAATGAAATTAACTCCTAGAGAATCAGCTAGCTATTTCATATTTCACCCAATAATATTAGGATTATGAGGTAAAGGATGGCTAGCATAAATTGCCTTAATTTAATAATTGAAAGGATCCCCACTTCAGCATGTAGTTCCGCATTGTAGCTCGTGTTTGAGAGTGAGCGATGCTATAGTATTGTGATTGGTTGATCTATTGAGGTAATATTGTCTTTGCGGAGTCTTATAGAAGTAGCGTATGCGCTTGAATCAGCCTGTCTTTGTATAAACAACTAATCTTCGGAAAAATCTGTTTAATTTAATTTGTGTGCTGCTTCATTAATCCCTTTTTTCTGGTTTGCAGAAAAAAGCAGCAGAAAAGCACCAGCTGGGGAAACACACACAAGAGAGAGAACCGTAAATTTAATCTGACTTATCTCCATATTGAGATTTATTATAATTAGCTCTTAATTTATTTTGTTTTCTGCTTCATGAATTCTGTTTACTGTGATTAATTTTGTGTGCATTGTGCGATGAAATCGGTTTTTTAGTTGGTTGAATGAGGTTTTACACTGCTGCTGCTTCATCAGTTCTTTACAAGTGTTTGTTTATAAATTGTTATAGTGCCATCAGTGGTCTGATTAGCCGAGGGGAAAAGTAATTATGATAATGTGCTTTGCTTGATTCTTTTACTTTATTGAGCGATTAGTTTTTGTCATCATCTATTTTTGGCAAAAATGCTCAGGTAATGCTGAACTTTAGATTTACTTTTCACAACCATTTCCCTATTATGGTGATCAATTATAGTTTACCGCTGCCTTGTAAGCCTGGGTTTTTTTCCCTCCAAAGCCTAACTAATTTTGCTGCCTTCAATTGAAAATTAAAGAATATTTGTTGATGTGCTTCAGTTTATGTTGGTGATAAATGAATCCAATCTCACTTGTTTAAGATAACCATAATAAGATAAAATAGAAGTTTCATTTGTTAATTTATTGAAACTAAAAAATTTCAAACTTCTTCCAAAACATAAAGCTTAAACCGACAGGTATTTCAGCTATAATTTTGACTTGAGCAATTTCAACTAAAGAGAGGAATCACCAACAAGAAGCACGATAAAAAAAGCATTGATTCTTATGCTGTATTGGTAGAATCCTATGTTATATTTGCCCCCAAGTAATTATATCATTATTTTATTTTGTTAAATGCTTTAAAAGATACCATGGAAGGTGTTGAATCTATGAAAGACTGTTTGGTTAAAGGAAATGTTGCATATAGTTTGTGATATATGCATTAAGGCTATTGATACGGGAATGAGATCAAATATTTTGTGATATATGCATTAAGGCTATTGATATGGGAATGAGATCAAATATTTATTTTGATAAAACAGGGTGGAAATTTCTTATAACATCATTCCAAGAACAAACTGGCCATGCATTCACTAAAACACAATTGAAAAACAAATGGGATGAATGCAAAAATGATTGGAGGATCTGTAATAAGCTGGTTTTTGAAACTGGTGTTGACTAGAGTAATGAATTAAAAACAATTTTAACTAGTGATGAGTGGTGGAAAGAAAAAATCCAGGTAAATTCCTCATTATCTTGACGACTTTTTTTATTGTTGTCAAATTTCAAAAAAAAAAATTTCAATACATGATTCTTTATTAATTAATTTTATTTATTATATATAGCAAATTAGAGGAGCAAAAAAAATCAGACATAATAGTATTGAATTGTCTTTGAAGAATAAATATAACAAAATGTATTCTAACATTATTGCAATTAGAGAGTTTGCATGGGCTCTTTTATCAGGAGTACTTGGTGGAAATGATGTCGATCTTAGCACAAGCAATGCCAACATTGATTGTGTTGGTTTTAAAGAAGAAAGTGATGATTACGAGGAGGATGAGATTTCAAATTTCCAAACTGACAAGTTTCAAATGGTTGGAGGGATAAATATATTAAAGCAGCAATAACACAAAGAGCAGTGTCAATAGAAAAGAACGAGATCCTTCTAAGGTCTGAGGTAGAAGGAAGAAAACGTTTGGAATTGGTGTTCAGTTGTTGTTAATGTGCAATCAATTACTTGAGAGTATGTCGACTAAGAGTGATTTTATTTCTTTGAGATGATGGCTGAGCTCTACTCAATTTATGGAGTTTCAATTGAAGATGAGTTTCACGACTTTGCCATGGAGTATTTAAGTTTAAGAAGGAAAAGAGAAATCTAGGCCAGTATGGGTGATAAGTGATTAGTACTTAAAAATATATTTTTATTAAGGTTTTATATCAGTATTTTACACTTGAAGGTTTAATAACTCCTTAACTAAAGTATGTTTTATAATAACAAGTTTGATACTATAAGATATCTTTAATTTATGGTAAATGTTTATTTTAAATGCAGGCTTATCACATAAATCAAATGATTGATTGATGTTGATTGATGAGTTCAACCATTGAAATTGAGAAAACAAAGAGAGGGTGAAGCTTAGAAAAGAGATATTAGTTCAGTACAAATTGGAACACTATTAATTCATTAGGTCATATCTAGAGCTGTAGATCTTGAATTTTAATTTAGTTTATATGGCTAGAAAGCTAAGACATATGCCTAAAATATTTATGGGAATGTAAGACTTAATTTTGTTGTTTGAAAGTCCAAATCTTAGCAACAATAGAGAAGTCAGGATTTATCTTGCGGCTTAGACACTATTTAGTGTTCAACCCATATCTCGAGTTTTAAAAGTCTAAATGACCTTATTTTTTTTGTGGAAAGTTGAGATAATTTTCTAGAACTTCATGATCAAGTTTGTTCAAATTGTAATGTTAGTAATGACGTTTTATTCAGCTAAGAAGATAAGGATTTTCACAAAGTCAAGATGTGACCACCCATTCAACAATTAGTCAATAAATTAATAGTTTTCAGTTTTGGCATATAAAAGGAGATATTTGTCATACATTTAGGCATCTTGGTTTTCAAATCATAATCATGTCCTTGCTCTCTTTCTTTATATTTTTTTTGTAATGCTTAAGTTTTGTTTTTATTAATTTCTTGTTTATGTTTTTCTTTTCCTTACTTAGTTAACTTATATCTTATTTATGTTCTTATCTTGTTTATTTATGTTTATCTTCTTCATTATATTTAGCTAAGTTTATTATGTCAAGGTGAAAAGGTTACACTAATGGTGTAAGAATAAGTGTAAGAGATCCCACATCGGAAGCGAGGGTCTAAAGACAAAGTCTTATAAGTGCATGCTCACCTTGACTAGTAAGACGCGTTTTAGGGCCATGTATGACTGCTAAGAACAAAATCGCGAGGGGGACCTGGGTGGAAGCCTTGGATTTGGGTGGATTGAGAGGCACAAAGCGGACAATATTTTGCTAGTGAGATGGTGTGTTATATTTGATATCAGAGCCAAGAATGACTCATTTTAAGGTGGGGGTATTGTAAGAGATTCTATATCAGAAGCAAGTGTTCAGAGCTAGAGCCTTATAAGTGCATACTTACTTTGACTAGTAAGACGCGTTTTGGGACCATGCATGGTTGCTAAGAACAAAACCGTGAAGGGGACCTGGGTGGAAGCTCTAGATTTGGGTGGATTGGGAAGCCCAAAACGGACAATATTTTGCTAGTAAGGTGGGGTGTTACAATAAGTATAATATAAACTCAACACGAACTTTAATGTTTGATATTAACATGTTTTGTATTTGTTATCTTATTCACTTTTAATATTTTACTTGTTAAATGGTTAATCTAAATTTATATTGTATAACGCTTGGTACAACAAATATTTGGCACAACAAATACTTAACACTTTCATAGCTCAACCGTATAATATAACCTATACCTATGCTATGAAAGGAACTTGATTTATTATTAATATAAGTTATAATCATGAATACTAAACAATATTTACAAGTATTAACATTATTCAAATAAGATAACTAATGTAATGATGTTAACAATTTATAATCTAATTGAAACCTTCTTTGTGTGTGGTTTCCAGTTGAGTAATAAAAAGAGTTTATAATATATTTATTTGAAATACTATTAGTGGATTCTCTAACCTTAATATTTTTTTTATCATTGTTTAATTTTCACATTAATCTTACAATCTCAAAGTCTTATTTAATTTTTTTTTGGTTATTGTTTATAATTTATATAGTTAATTTCCTTGTGGTTCGATCCCGGTCTTGCCAAGTTATTTATTACTTCGATACTCTTACACTTGGGAGAAGACATCAATTTTTTAAGGAGGTAGTTTGATATGAATAAATTAATTATATGCACGGTTGGAGCTATAAACATGTATTATATTAATTATATGCATAAAGAATCATGTATGGTTTCGTACAATACAGGGATGTGTTGGTTGAATGAGGTTTTAAGATATCATTAGAAATAATGTGTTAACATGTTCAGGATGAACTCAACCACTTTGTTAAGTTTGTGCAATGATTTAAAAACACACCATGGCTTAAAACCTTTAAAAAGAATGAACGTTATTGAAAATGTGGCGATGTTTCTATTTACAATAGCAGTTGGGGTGTCAAATAGATAAGTGCAGAAGAGATTTCAACATTCAAGTGAAACTGTTAGTAGATGTTTAAAAGAAGTGCTTAAATCATTATGTTTGCTTACTGTGAAAGTCATAAAACTAGTACATCCACAATTTATGAGCACATCAAGAGAAATTGTAATGAATTCAAGATTTATGTCACATTTCAAAATAAAATGAATTTTTGTTTAATTAAGTTGTTTAAATGAGTATGAAATATTTTATAAATGTTTATGATTACTTAATTTTTTTAAGGCCTATAGAATTATGTCAGTGCAATTGATGGCACACATGTTCATGCATGTATATCATCTGAAAATCAAATTCTATTTATTGGAAGAAAAGGTATACCAACATAAAAGGTCATGGCTGCTTGTAGTTTTCACATACAATTCATGTTTGTGTGGGTAGGATGGGAAGACAATGCACATGATATATATAATTTTCTTGAGGCTATTAACAATAACGATATAAAATTTTCAAAACCACTTGAAAGTTGTAATTTGAAATAAATTGAAGATTTAGTAATTGAAGGCATATAATTTGTTTTTTTAGTTTTATTAAAAATTACCATGTTCTTATTTGCAGGGAAATACTATTTGGTTTATGCTGGATATCTCAATGAGTATAGGTATTCGGGTCTCCACAAAAGTAAGGTATCATTTCCAAGAATTTAGGTGTTGTAGACAACCAAACGGTCGGAAAGAAATGTTTAATCATGTATATTGACACGACCAAAAGATTGATGTCTTCTTCTAAGTACAAGAGTGTCGAAGTAATAAATAATCTGGTAAGATTGGAGTCGAACTACAAGGAGATTAATTGTATAAATTATAAATAACAATAATACAACAAAAATAATAATAGTAATAGTAGTAGTAGTAATAATAATAATAATAATAATAATAGAAGAAGAAGAAGAAGTTGATGAGAAATTTGAGATGGAAAATCAATGTGAGGATTAAACAAAGATAACAACAAATGTCAAGGTTAGAGGATCCACTAATGATATTTCAAACAAGTATAATATAAACTTTTATTATTTAATTGGAAACTACACATAAAAGAGGTTTAAATTGGATTATAAATTGTTAACATGATTGCATTAGTTATATTATTCGAATAATATTAATACTTGTAAATATTATTAGGCATTCATGATTATAACTTATGTTAACAACAAATCAAGTTCTTTTTATAGCACAAATATCGATTATACCATACGATTAGGCTATAAAAGTACCAAGTATTTGTTGTATTAAGTGTTATACAATACAAATCTAGAGTAATTATTTTACAAGCAAAGTATTAAAAGTGAATAAGATAACAAATACAAAATATGTTAGTATTAAACATTAAAGTCTATATTGAGTTTACATTATATTTATTCTTACGTCATTAGTGTAACCTTTGCATCTAAACTTAACTAAAGATAATGAAAGAGAGACATAAATATCCAAGATAAGAACGTAAATAAAATAAAAGCTAACTAAGTAAAGGAAAGGAAATGAAAGGCATAAACAAGATATTAATGAAAGCAAAACTTAAACATTACAAAAATACAAATAGATAAAGCAAGAGTATGATCTTAATTTAGAAACCAAGATGCCTAAATGCATGACAAATGCTTTTTTTTATAGGCTAAAATTAAAAATTATTGATTTGATGACTAATTGATGAGTGAGTGACTAATTTTTGACTTGGTGACAATTTTTATCTTCTTGTCTGCCTAAAACATCATTGATAACGTCAGAATTTAAACCAAACCTCCACATGGAAGTTCTAGGATATTGTCTCATCTTTTTAGGAAAAAAATATTGAGGTCATATGAGCTTCTAGAACTCAAGATATAGGTTGAACACTTAATAGTGTCTGGGCTGCAGGATAGATTCAGACTTCTTAGTTGTTGCTACAATTTAGACTTGAAAATGGTCTTTTTAAATCTTGGACTCCTTATAAAAGTTGTAGGCGTATGTCTTATTTTTCCATCTATATAAAGTAGACTTAAATCCAGGATCTACAGCTCCAGATATGACCTAATTACCGAACAGTGTTGTAGTTTGGACTACACTAGCATCTTTTTTTTAAGTTTAGTCATCTTTTTGTCCTTTCAATTTTAATACTTCAACTCATCAATCAATTCTTTCAATTATATGATAGGCCTGTATTTACTATAAATTAAAGGTATCTTATGGTATCAGACTTGTATTATAAAACATGTTTTAGTTAAGAAGTTATTAATACTTCAAGTACAAAATGATGATATAGAATTTTAATAAAAATACACTTTTAAGTATTAATCACATACTAATCACTACGTAACGTGATAAAGTGTTTTTTTGAGGTATGGAAACAAATGTGAAGAATTTTGCAAAACATGCCTGATTATCTATACAAAACGCAAGTTGAGATTGTAATTGCTTTAATAATACTACATAACTATATTAGAAAGAGATCGAATAATGATGCAGTTTTTTCTAAGTATGATCGTATTCTTAATTTATTTTTCGATGACTTTTTACCTGATATTGTTCCTCACTCGACCATTCAAGGATCATAGAAGCCTTCATGTATGGATTTTGTACATGATAAAATTACAAATAGTTTAATGAAGCAATGAAAAAATAAATTAATGTATAAGGATTTTTCATTTCATTATGTAATCATAATTACAAAACACCTATGTTTTGCAATTATATATATATATATAAAAGTAATTTTACAAACAAACCTTAAATAAAAAGCATATTAATAAAATACAAGAAATTGTTTTTTTTTTCTATCACAATACCAAACACCTCATTTTTTAAAATAAACCTTACAATTCTTTATTAAACTATTTTTTTAAACCATAACTATAAAAACAATCGCAATGCATGGAAAGCAAAATCACCATCGAGTTCTATGCTATACCCTCCACCGTTTATTTATTTCACGTAAGAAAACTCTTGCATGCAGGAAATGCTCAAAAACTGACGAATCCTTTCTCCTTCAAGCTTTCCACGGTTTCCTTGATGCTAGCTTCCAAAGGAATGAATTCAATACCCAAGCTTTTGGCTTTTTCTTTGGAAACTTGATAGATTGGCACACATGGCTTATCATCGGCGCACCTGCCAAAGTTTATCACAAAGGAATTCAATATAACTTTTGAAGAAAAATTGAAGATGATGACAGAGAATTCTCAAAGAGAACAATCTACTCTGTTCAATGATCTTCAAACACTTAAGTTAGTGAAAAAAGTGGCCTTGAATGAACACAGATGAATTTTGGTGTCGAATTATTCCATGAAACAAATTAACTAGAACTAGCTACAACAAATCATCAAAAAGGACTAGCTGATGATTGTACCATTCAAGATGTGACTTTCATCGTGTACTTATATTTCAAGGTCAAACACTTTTCAAAAGAGATGCATGATTGGAAACCAGGCGAAATGTGCACCACTATTACCCAGGCATGGTGTTGCCATCTGCTTTTTAATGCACATTTTGCAATAGAATGCTGGCTACTGAACAGACAAACTTCTACTTCTCCTTGTTTTTTTTTTCTTTAATTGAACGGACTTTTTTATGTGCCTTCTAAACTGGCACAAGAAGGTGAGGTCGGTAATAAGCATCACAAGAATGGGTAGGCACACTGCCACCTTACTAAAATCTGTTGGAATATTGTAATTAATGGGCAACACTTTTGAAGCCTATCCTAAGGAGTAGAGTTACCATTGTCAAAAGGCTACAATGGTAGTTGCACCACCATTGACAAAAATAATGCAACCCATGTGTTGCGCCACCATTAGTGCCACAAATCATGTCATGATTTGTGGATCTTGTCTTCCCATTGATGTCTATAAATAGAGGCATTGTTTGAGAGTAAAATGAGAGAAAGTGGTGAGTGTGTGTAAGAGAATAAGAGAGAAAGAAAGGCTGCCAAGGGCAGCAGCCCTGCTGCAACTGCAGCAATGAGCTGGGAGTTGACTTTGAGTGAGTATAATCCTCCTCCTCCAAGTATTTGTTTTGTATTTTTTCTCTATCTCTAATAATATTGATTCTTCCGTGGAAGTAGGCGATTTACCGAACCACGTTAAATATTGTTTCAATGTGCTTGGCTTTCTATGAACAAATATCAGTACATCATTGGTCGGATTCCCCAACAAAATCTTTGTTTACCAAATGCATATGCCGCCGTGAAAACCACACAAAATAAGGTGACAAAAAGGTAAATGCCGTGAAAGGTATAAACAGGGTAGGGAGAACAAGAGTATTGTGACTGAGATCAGAAATCATCGGAACAAAACAATAAATAGAAAGGGTAAATTATAGTGGGAAAAGACTTACTTTTCCGGGAGTTGGAGATCAGGATAAAGCTCTCGCAGAATCTTCACTACTTCTGAGTGGTGTGCCACTCTCTCAACCAAACAATATCTCCCACTAGCTGATGACAGCTCAAATGCTTGTATGTGTGCATTGGCAACATCTTTAACATTTATCCATCCAAAAGATGCATTGGGGAAAGTTTGTGCTCCTGCATTCAACACAGAGGTAAGAAAAGAGCCACATGCTTTAAGGAAAGAATATTATCAAACAAAGAGTTGGCTACATTACTCTTCTACGTTAATAAAGTAACAACTATTAATATTTGGGTTTCTCTTCTTCAAAACAGTATTTTTAACTTGGTAAAAAGCGTGTAACGGATAGCCAGCCAGTGTTGTTGTCCAGTAGCATGGGAGATTTAACAATTCTAACAAACAAACATAAAATGAGTGCTTTTAATTTGCAATTTACGTCACTTATGCAAGTTCTCTACAGAATTTTATGCGCTTCTAATTTGTTCTATGCAAGAGTGATTTGTTGAGATGAAATATATGCTACTGGTTACGTACAGGATGAAAAGATTAGTCTAGTTAGCATAAAGAAGTACCTTTTATTAGGCTTAAAATTGCTGCAGTACTTGTATTAAGTGTTGGCTGCAAGAGAGGACCAATAACCATTGATGGATTTATTGCAACCATGTCCATACCCTTTTCTTTTGCAAATTGCCATGCAGCATCCTCAGCCAATGTCTTTGAAAGCACGTACCAAAGCTAAAAACATACAGGGAATAAGGGGTTGGAGACAAAATACTGCAGATCTTAGCACAGCCCATTGTCAAATGCACATGGTAGAAACATTTCGTTATCATTACTTACACATCATCAAAAGGCAGCAGACAGAATTGTGTTTAATGGAATGGCCTAGAATGAGAGAAACCGCACATTGAACATAACTATGAGAGATAAGTTCGAATTGATCATGAGAAAAAATATTACTGATGTTTAATTCTCAGGAGCTACATCACAAGGATGGCTATCGTGTCTCTTTGTTTATTCACTAATATATTACTGATTTGGTAGGAGAAAATGAAACTTCATTCAGAAGATTTTATAGAAGCAAAGGAGCAGTAGCTTACAGTGAAAGTTTTGAAGTCAATAGCAGAAGTAATGAAAAATAGATTCTTAATACCATTTAGAAACACTTCATCTTCAAAAAGAATTTTCATATCTGATGTGAGAACGGGGAAAAAAATTACATCCTTATATCTTTCTATCACTATTTTCTCTGACTTTCTACAAATGATAATTTATTATTCAGCTAAACCTCCAACTTTCTTAGAGCAATGTCCAAACAAACATAAAAACAAAGAAAGAAACATCATAAGCAGAAGTTACGCCTAGCATAAAATGACAAAATTGCAAGCAATGTAGTTGTGCCGCCACCACCATCTGGCTCAATCAGCAAAACCATATCCCAGAGTACACTCAGTTTCAGAACAGAATTAAAATGGATAAAAGTGAACTGTGTGATTTGATTTCCATTTCCAAAGCAATGAAGAATGAAACAACTCGACACTAAAAGTGAACAAGATTTGAAAAATATAATTTCATAAGTGAGATAACTTAATTTTCCTGAAGATCCAGAAAGTATCGGCACGTGCACACACCTTAGATTCTCTACACAGTTCCGGATCCGAAAACCAAGTTTCATCCACTACTACATCTGGAGTCCGAGGTTTCCCATTGTAAGCAACTGCAGCCATAGAAGATGTTAACACAACTCGTTTGATTGATGGGTGTTTTGCACATGAGCCAAGGACATTGAGTGTTCCTTTCACTGCAGGATCAAGCAACTCTGCCTGAAATGAGAAGAAAATTGATTACAACCATTTGAAGACAAATCAAAACAAATCCAGACCTCAACATCTAAAAGTTCATCTAAACATGACCCTAAGAACAAAAGACAGAATTTATTTTTTCAGACTGTAAATCAGCATAAACTGAAAGAAATAAGTTCCCATGCTGCACTCTAATAGCATAGTTCAAGAATCAGTGAAGGCAAATAGCATTTACATAGGCCAAACCTTTTTTTAACCTTTACAGGAAAGCTTCAAGTCACAGCCCAATACAACTGACCTGGGAGCATTTGTGTAAGATATATTCGAAAACTATATTGCTCGATGCTGGATACCTTCCTAAGAAAAGGTGTTCTTTGATAACATATATATATAGGTCTCAAAGAACTGCTGCATCTTATACATAGCCTGACTTTCATGTACCTCAACAATGAAGGATATCAAACAATATCACATCCTACTCATAGCCATGAGCTCTTGTGACAGCATCTTAATTAGCAGGAAGTAAATCTGTTCACAGTGCCCTTCTATTCCTGACAGTGAATCAATAAAATAATGAATCTACCATGTACTGCTGTTAATTTTGGATTCAAGTGCACTATGGAAGACTGATCCATAATGTTTTGTTCTTTAAATCCATTTCAATATTAATAATTTAATATTTCAAAGTATTCGGCATTTAGACAGCATCCAGGGTGTAATATTTCAGCACCCTGATGCATATGAATATCACAATGATTGTGAGAAAGATACATTCTATTTTGGGGCACTATTTAAGTTTCTACCTGATTTTCATAAATAATGAAGTCTCATGTACATAAGAAAAACTGCAGTTATTTAAGAGTGGGTATGCAGGATTAACCTGTGGGTCCTTGACATCATAATAACAAGGAGATGCAGTGTGGAAAACACCTTCACACCCTTCAACAATAGAATCAAAGGAACCTTCTTCCAATAAATTTGCTTTGACCAGCTCAAGTCTCTTCTGAGCTCCACAGAGTGCACGCAAGTGTTGTGTCTTTTTGGGATCATCTGTGGAATATAAATTGACAACAACCAGTAAATCACTGAAATTGCAAGTAGTTTTTGGTAAATATAAATTGTGATGGGCAAACTTAAAAATTGTAACAAGTAAACTATTTCCCCTAAGTCAACCTCACAGGAAAAAACACAAGTAAGATCATTCTGTCATGATGAACAGAGCATGCCCGAACTATATAGTCAATAACATTATATTTCTCCAAAGCACACTAAAATAGATTACTTTCAGTTTTAGTGTAATATAATGCATGATGAAGCAGCGTTATTTTTTAGTAAGAGCATTTTGCTTAAGGACTTTCATGGTTCAGTTCAAGAGAAAACAAGTAACGCATACTAGCATTTCTGTTCATACACCTTTCATTATCACTACTACATGGTTACAAAATGACATAAAACGACCAATTTTTTACAATGCCGCTTTACTGCAGTATGGCCACTGAAATCAGGTAACAAAATGGATTGACACGAATTTCAGGAGTTAGAATACCATGAGGAATGATAAACCTGAGAGACCAGAAATCACAAGACTAGGTGATCCAAAAGTCTGGATTTATATGGCGTCACTGCAGGATGACCACTTAAATCAGGCAAAAAGATGGTTGACATAAATTTCAAGAGCTAAAATACCATGAGGAATGGTAAACCTGAGAGACTCAAGAAATCACAAAACAGGTGATCCAAAAGTCTGAATTTATGTAGAATCACGGTTCAAATTAGATTAAAAAAAAAAAAGAATTTTTTGTTTTAAAAAAAGATAAATCGACAAAGAAGACAAGCCAGAAACACTACCGGAACTTTACTTAAAGCAGGTATCTTTCCCCGTACAAGAAGGGGAATTGTGCGCTTAAACATGAAAGAAATGGTTCTAACTCAATTGGGTGAGAGAGAGGCTTAACCCAATTTCATACCCCAGCCATTTAAACACAAAAAAGGAAAAGATTTTTGAAATATTCCCCCATTTGATATCCCATTACTTAACCATAATTTTCAAATACTTTTCCATGTTTTGGTACAAAAATAAGAAACAAATTTGGGATAGTGAGAGAGTGGTTAGACATTTTTGGAATGCCAATATCCCCTCGGATTGTTTAATGCCAAAACAATCTGACATCTGCAACAACAGCAACAGAACATACCTTTGAATTTATCATTACATTAACTCAATTAAAAGGCAATCTTTTTCTCATTGCTAAACATTTCATGTTTTCAGTTAACGTCAAAATACCATTATCATCATCGCTTACTGCGATTCATGATTTTAATATTTACTAACCTTAGCGAAATAAGAACTTCCAAATTACTACTTGTAATTCTCAATCTACAACAAGCTTATATATATTCAAGAGGGTGGATTTTGTTGGAGGCAGAAGAAGCTTGTTGTAGATTGCATTTTCTTTAAAATTCATTCCGATCACCAAAAAAAAAAAAAAAAAAACAGAATTCCAATCTTTAGTCCCTGAAAATCCATGATTAACCGCAAAGCAATGATCTAATCACTCCCATCAAAGAACCAAATTACCATTATTTAAAAATGAGTATCTCTTGATTCTTGCAATTAAATAACATAATGATCCATATCTTATATCAAAAGCAACAAAAAAAATAAGAAAAAAAGAAAGAAGCCGTGCAAGGGAAAAGGATGATAGAGGGAGCGAGTGACTCACTTGGGTCACGAACAGAGGCCTTGACAGTGTAACCACGTGAGAGGAGGAGCTTGACTATCCATGAAGCTATATAACCCGAGGCTCCAGTCACGCACACAATCTTTCCAGCTCCAGAGCTCATTATCGCTCTCACTCTCTGTTTTTTTTTCCCTGATGCTCTCTGTCTACGTGAAGTAAAATATTTATAGTTTGTTCGATCTAATCTGATATTGCGTGAGCGTCTGTCAGTCTGTCCTATCTGCCTTATTCAAATTTGGTATTCATATTATTTGTTATAACCTAATTTTTAAATAAATATTAAAAAAATAAATTTAGTTGAGAATTGAGTTAAGATAGCATAAATTTAAAGTTAATGGTTGAAATTTTTAAAATTTAAGAGTTAATTAATTAAAAATTGAAGAATTAATAAGTTTGAAAATTTAATTAAAATTAGAATTATTTTAATTAATAAAATCAAGAGTTTAATTGAAGAATTAATGAGTTTGAGGACTTAATTAAACTTTGATTTAATTAATTAAAGGAATTAGAGATTTAATTGAAAAAATACCAAACTTTGGAGTTGATTCAAGAAAAATTACTAGGAAACTAAAGTTTAAAAAAACCAAATTGAATAATCCAGAAACTCAGGATTGTTATGTAAATGATGCTATAACTCAGGGATTCAAATTGAATTTAATCCAATGGCACAATTAGAAATTAATTATTATTGATTAAGATCCCAATTAGGGACAAAGTGAAAAATAGTCATTCCGAAGGACACAAACGACGCCGTTTGGAAGCACTGTTCATCATCCCTTTCGATTCGCACGGAGAAAGCTGATTCAACAGGAAATCTGCAGCAAATCATGGACCACGTCTCCTGCCCATGATCCCGTTCGTGATTTGAATAACAGTCCTGCAAAGACAGGACTGAATTTGAGGCTCTCTGGCTCTATAAAAGGCAGAGCAGAACAGAGCAATGGAGGGAGAAAAACTCAAGTAAAACCCAGAAAACAGAGAAGGACGAACAGGCCAAGAACCAGGGAAGAAAACAGAAGCAGAAAGAGAGGAACACAAGCAAAAACAAGGAAGAAAAACCCAGAAAAACAGGGAAAACCAGAGCAAAAAACAGAGGCAGAACCAGAGCAAAAACAAAGCAAAAAACCCAGAGAAAGAAATAATACACAGAGAGAAGGAGAGTAAAGGAAACCAGCATACACAGAGAATTTTCCCTGCCATTGCCTTCATCTCTGCAGACATCCCTGCACAAAAAGAAAAACAGAAAAAACGCAAGCAAGAACCACAAAAAAAAGAGAGGAAAAACCCAGAAAATAGAAAGAGAGAAAGACATACATTATAGAGAAAGAGAGATAGATACAAAAACAAAGAAAAAGAAAGACAAAAAGAAAGGCAAGGGAAGACAAAGAGGAAAACAAGAAGAAGCAGAGGAGAGAGTGTCTGTTCGATCATCAATGTCACGTCTTCATCGCCATCGTCTTCGTCTCCAACAGTTACTGGTAATCCCTTACTGACAATTTTAATTCACCAACACTGTGCATTAGAGATTTAATTGCATGGTGGTTGTAGCAAGCGTGCGTGAACAATTCACGCATGACTGCGGGTAAAAAATGTCTGGTCACTGGCTAGGCCAGTGACCGGGCCGGGCTAGCTGGGCCTAGCCCGGTCGAACCTCAAAAAAAAACAAAAAAAACAAAAATGTGTGTAAGTATAAATAAAAAAAAATAAATATAAATTTATTATTTTTATTCATTAACACTAGAGTCAAAATAAAAATACTGATTTAAATTTATTTTATTGTATTTTATTTAGTTATATAAAAATAAAAAATATGCATGCAAAAATAAAATAAAATAAATTTATTGGTTTATTCACTGACGCCAAAGTCAGGAATAAAAATACTGATGTAAACTTATTTTATTTTATTATATTTTACTTTTATTTAGTTACATAAAAAATATGTATGCGTAAAAAATAAATTTATTTGATTTGTTTATTCATTGACGCTAAAGTCAGAAATAAAAAAATTCTAATTTAAATTTATTTTGTTTTTTGTGTGATGCGTAAAAATAAATTTATTTGATTTGTTTATTTATTGACGCCAGAGTCAGGAATAAAAAAAAAGTAATTTAAATTTATTTTGTTTTTATAACTACGTGATATTTACCAACGCTAGAGTTGGAAATATCCGTAGTTAAATATTCATTGACGCCAGAGTCAGGAATATTACATGCAAAAGCACCATAGTATAAACCAACAAAACATTAGCAATTTATGACAAAGTTAACAATGCAACCTGCCTTAGGCCGGACGCTTAAGGGGTGATAATATCTTCCCTTTGCGTAACCAGTCTCGTATCATAAAATCTCTGTTGACCAGTTAAGGTTCCTCGTGACCATAATAATAGGTGGCGACTCATTAAACAAGACCATTCACCATCAAAGAATATGATACCAGAAATCCATTCTTTCCATGAAATAAAATTGTTAAGGCCACTGCGATGTTGGGTGCGACAGAATAGTGACTCCATTGGGGACTAATGGATTAAGCTTTGCCTTTTGTTTATTATTGCTATTTTGTTTGTTGTGTTTATTTGTTTATTTTTCCTGCATTTACTGCTTTAGCATGCATCCTTGTTTATGTTGACATATATCACTTTAAGAGCACACACTTTACAACCTAAAATAAGTGCGGGAGTAATGGTACCCTAACGGCTTTAACCTGGGTAAAACTTGTGAAACTATCCAATTTTCGTTTGATTGTTTACTTGGAAGTAGTTGATATGCCAAACTGATATTACTTAGGGCCTTTATTTTCACACTACTTGTAAGCCTCATATCGACCTTTTGAGGACGATCACTAAGCATGCGAGAGACCCTCTGAAACTAGATATTGACAAACCCATTGATGCACTTAATAATTAAGATCTTCCTATTAGGTTGTCATCCCATAAAGGGTTAGTCCGCATTTCATATGTATTTTTTTAATTGAATCAACATTTTTGCATAATTGTATGATTTACATTTAGCAGGTTAAAATATAGGTTCCCCATTAAAACCCACCTATAACACTCGTTCGAGAAAAAGACAAATGAAAAATGAAGAAAGAGCCTAGTTGGAAGCTCAACACCAAAAGGAGGTGGACAATCTTAGAGAAGAAGTCGCAAAGCTTACTAGTCTACTTGAACAGGCCTTGAGAGACAAATTTGGAAAAGCAACACATATAACTTAGCCTGAACCTATGCCCATAAATCCCTTCAATCTATAGAATCTGGGGGCAAACGGTTTGTCATCTAATTTTTAACAAGCCATGCATTTCCAACCAGCATACCCCACGAGAACTCCTTTAACCATTAATTCTATAAAGAAGGAATCTCAAAAGGGCAAGATAGTAAAAGAAGATGGTCTGAACAAATTGGTTGCCCTAGAGTAAAGGATGAAAGAATTTAAGGCAATTCACCTATATGATCCTATAAAGGCTGCTGAGATGTGTTTGGTGCCAATGTTGTCATTCCTAAAAAGTTTAAAGTGCCAGAATTTGTTAAATATTCAGGAACTCAATGCCCTATAACTCATCTCAAAGCATGTTGCAACAAAATGGCTGAGGTGGTTGATGATGAGAAACTGCTGATTCATTTCTTTCAAGACAGATTGAGTGACACTACCCTCACTTGGTATATACGGTTGAACAATACTAAGGTAAAAAATTGAAGGATTTAGTTGATGCCTTCATGAGGTAATATAAGTTCAATATAGACGTGGGCCCTGATCGGTTAAACTTGCAAGCTATGGAGAAGGACAACAAAGAGTCCATAAGGGAATATGCTAAACGATTGAGTGAGGTAATGCACAAGTTAACCCTCCCATGTTGGAAAAAAAGATGATCAGTTTATTTTCCAACACCTTTAAAGCTTTGTACTTTGAATACTTGGTTAGAAGCTTTGTACAATATTTCATTGACCTAGTTGTTATAGCTGAGAGGATTGAACAAGCCATTGAGTTAGGTAAGATTGCTAACCCGATCGAGAAGAACGGTTTCACTAAAGGTGGTTTTCAAGGCACTTATCGTTCCTATAGCTAATTGCTTCACACCGACTCCTAGAAATCAACTATCTTGAAGATAAAGCTATAATGATATTAGGTCGAGAATGATCTACATATGATTTCAATTGACTATTGAAAAGATGTCCTTGTCGAGGAGAATGAATGATTGAAAGATTCCAGAAATTCCAATAAATGATCGCTAAATGTTTAGCCCCTTTATGTGTTATCATTCTAGTGTTCATAGCCCAAGATGTTGGCATAAGTTCTTTATTGTTAAAATTCTTTTCCAAAGTTTCAATAAAATAATAAGTTTGTCATTCAATCATGTTTACGACCAAGCATTATTCTTAAGAGAGTTTTCTTATAAGAACTTATAAATACACTTTGGAAGCCTCGCGTGATCTCATAGACGCAATTCATCTCTTTTACCAAAATCAGTTTCCCTATTGGAGTTTTGAAAAATTGATCTGGCATTTTGATTTCAAAAATAATTTGATGTTTATTCAAAAATGATATTTTTGACATTCTACAGTAGAATGACAAGTGAATGAAGCAACTCCTTTATAAAGGTGACCAAACTCTAAAAAGAAAAAGAAAAATGAAATGAATAAATACCCTTACCTCATAACTCTTGAATCATGTGTTTTTAAATGTATGAATAATGGTATATAGTGAACTCATTGCTCATGACTCATAAAATGCATCTTTGTAAAGACCAAACCATCATACTAGATGAGGTCAGAGTTTATTGATCTTAACTACTTGCGCTTGAAATGAGGAAAGACCATCTTTGTTATTCATTTCACGTTCTGAAATAAATACATTCGTTGCGATCCTTTTCTTGAACCTAAATAATTTTCTCTTTCATAAAAAATCTCGACTAGGATTACACCCCACACTAGGGCAAGAGAAAATTTCAATAAGAAAAGAGAAAAGGATACAAGAAAGCCAAAAAGGCATAAGAGTTCAAGAAACTCAAATGCTAGGGGGCATGCTCAAATCACTACAAAAAGTGACATCCAAGATAAAATGAGTATATCCTAGCAAAGCAATAAAAAAATAAGAAGTAGCAAATCAAAGAAGAGCGGCAAAAGAAAATATGAATGACAAACTGTTGATAGTGATCCTTAGTCTTTGAAACCTTGAAACACTCTTTGAGCCTTATGAATCATTTTCTTTCATAGCCAAAAACCACAGCCTACGTTACGTGCCTGTAGAAGTCCTTTCTAATCAAGCAAGCAAGCAACCTAGAAAAATAAACAATGCTCTCAAAATGCAGAGAATACTTTTTCATAAAATTCATGACATCAAGAATAAACTACTCATTGTTATTCATGCTGATAAAAATAAGTGTTCAAAAAGAGACAAGTTTTTCTCATACAAAACCTCGAGCTTTTTCTCGAGCCCTCCACTTTGAAAACCTATAAAAACAAAAAGTCATCTCGTGACGTATTTTCACTAAAGATCTCATTACCAAACACAAGAGAAAATAATCTTTTTTTCAAGAAAGAAAATAACCAAGGAGTTGCAAGATTTCAAAAGCAAATTTTTTAAACTCACATCAAAATAATTTTTGTTTTCAAAATGCAAGATCAAGATTTCAAGATTCATTATAAACCCGTATTCCTTCACCAAACTGGAAAGGAGAGAAATGAGAGAATGACCTCTTAAAACCATTATTTATTTAAGTCGCTGACAGAGCACACTTAGAGGCAGTGACCAATACAAGGGGGCAACATTGTGTTTAGAAGGAAAAATTCTAGAAAAGGAGATGTTAATTTCCTTCAATAAGACAAGGGGGCATTTTGGTTTACAAAAGACAGCTTGATCCTTTTAGCTAGTGACACCAAATGTTTTTAGCAGTGAGATAAGGGCAATGAATGATCCTCTCAAATTATTTGACGAGTCAGAAAATATTTAGTAAGGAAGTGGGTCACGATGGGCACCACAAAGGTTGAGTTGTGCAAACAAATCTGAAAAAAATACTTATATGGGCTAACTTGAGTGGGCTAGAAAGCCAAACGAAAAAGATGACTCAAATTAGAAAGCAAGATCTCACCAACCAAGCAACAAGAAGACTAAGAAGAAATGGGGGGCCTATATTTCAAATCAGGTAAAGATGCATGCATATCATTTAAACTTTAAAACATTGTATAATGAGTTTTGCAAATTTCATAAGAGAAAATTCTAACAGAATTCATCAAGTGGAAGGCCAACTTGAAATGGCGAACATTGAAATTGCTTTTGAAAATTTTTCGCTTTTGAGAATTTTTCAACCTAGGCGGCCTCCTATGAGAATTAGGCCACTTGAAAAATCTTTGTATTTTTCCACCACCTTTCATTTTCCATTCCCAAGGTAGTGCATTTCCTACCTTACCTTCTTTTAAGTGTGCCTTCGAGCTCTCATCTTATTTTTTTTTCGAGTGCATCTTCGAGCTCTCGACCATTAAAGGTAGTGCATTTCCTACCTTACCTTCTTTTAAGTGTGCCTTCGAGCTCTCATCTTATTTTTTTTTCGAGTGCATCTTCGAGCTCTCGACCATTAAAGGTAGTGCATTTCCTACCCTACCTCCTTTCGAGTGTGCCTTCGAGGCCTCAACCATCAAAGGTAGTGCATTTCCTATCCTGTCTCCACTTGAGTGCACCTTCGAGCCCTCGCCTTATTTCTTTTCGAGTGCGCCTTCGAGCCTTCAACCATCAAAGGTAGTGCATTTTCTATCCTATCTGTTTTTTAGTGCGCCTTCAAGCCCTCACCTCATTTCTTTTCGAGTGCGCCTTCGAGCCCTCGCCTTATTTCTTTTCGAGTGCGCCTTCGAGCCCTCGACCATCAAAGGTAGTGTATTTTCTATCCTACCTCCTTTTGAGTACGCCTTCGAGCCCTCACCTCATTTCTTTTCGGGTGCGCCTTCAAGCTCTCGACCATCAAAGGCAGTACATTTTCTATCCTACCTCCTTTTAAGTGCGTCTTCGAGCCCTTGCCTTATTTCTTTTCGAGTGCGCCTTCGAGCCCTCGACCATCAAAGGTAGTGCATTTTCTATCCTACCTCCTTTTAAGTGCGCCTTCGAGCCCTCGACCATCAAAGGTAGTGCATTTTCTATCCTACCTCCATTTGAGTGCGCCTTTGAGTCCTCGCCTTATTTCTTTTTGAGTACGCCTTCTAGCCCTCGACCATCAAAGGTAATGCATTTCCTATCTTACCTCCTTTTAAGTGCGCCTTTAAGCCCTCGCCTTATTTCCTTTCGAGTGCACCTTCGAGCCCTCGACCATCAAAGGTAGTGCATTTCCTATCTTACCTTCACTTGAGTGCGCCTTCAAGCCCTCACCTCATTTCTTTTCAAATGCACCTTCGAGCCCTCGACCATCAAAGGTAGTGCATTTCCTATCCTACCTCCACTTGAGTGCCCTTCGAGCCCTCTCCTTATTTCTTTTCGAGTGTGCCTTCAAGTCCTCAACCATCAAAGGTAATGCATTTTCTATCCTACCTCATTTTGAGTGCGCCTTTAAGCCCTCACCTAATTTCTTTTCGAGTGCGCCTTCGAGCCCTCGACTATCAAAGGTAGTGCATTTTCTATCTTACCTCCCTTTGAATGCGCCTTCGAGCTCTCACCTCATTTCTTTTCAAGTGCACCTTTGAGCCCTCGACCATCAAAGGTAAAGCATTTTCTATCCTACCTCCTTTTGAGTACGCCTTCGAGCCCTTACCTTATTTCTTTTCGTGTGCGCTTCGAGCCCTCGACCATTCAAGGTAGTGTATTTCCTAACTCTATCTCCTTTTGAGTGCGCCATCAAGCCCTCATTTCCTTTCGAGCACATCTCTAAGCCCTCATTTCCTTCGAGCTTTCATCTCTTGAATAGTGCGCCTTCGAGCCCTATCATGACCATCCTGAAAAATCCTCGTATTTTTCCACTGGGCAGGTGACCCATTACAATGTGACCACTTTTGAAAAATCATCGTATTTTTCCACTAGGCAGGTAACCCATTACAATGTGACCAATCTGAAAAATCCTCGTATTTTTCCACTGGGCAGGTAACCCATTACAATGTGACCATCCTAAAAAATCCTCGTATTTTTTCACTAGCTAGTTGACCCATTATAATGTGACCACTTTTGAAAAATCATCATGTTTTTTCACTGGGTAAGTAACCCATTACAATGTGACCATCCTGAAAAATCCTCATATTTTTCCAATGGGCAGGTAACTCATTACAATGTGACCATCCTGAAAAATCTTCGTATTTTTCCACTAGGCAAGTAATAAATTACAATGTGACCAATATGAAAAATCCTTATATTTTTCAAACATCGGGCAGGTCACCTGGAACAATTAGACCACTTACGAAACCCTTGTCATGTTTTATTTTTTATCGGGCAGGTCGCCTGGAACAATTAAACCATTCGCGAAACCCTTTCGCGTTTTATTCTTCATCAGGCAGGTCACCTAGAATAATTAGACCATTTGTGAAATTCTTCGCGTTTCTTTTATCATCGGGCAGGTTGTCCAAAATAATTTGATCCATTTCAAAAAAAACAAAAAAAAAATGGGTCGTCTTCCAAATGACTTGTTCTCTCTGTAAAAGTCATATGTCAATCTAGTATTTTTGAAGTTTTCAAGACTCTAAAAAAAAAAGCTTTTTGTATCTACTTTTCTTTATAAATTTACTACACAAAGATAAAGAAAATGAAAAATTTCCATATCTTTGCATTGTAAATATTATAAAGAGATGGCAACTGTCATAACCTAATTTTTAAATAAATATTAAAAAAATAAATTTAGTTGAGAATTGGGTTAAGATAGCATAAATTTAAAGTTCACAGTTGAAATTTTTAAAATTTAAGAGTTAATTGGTTAGAAATTGAAGAATTAATAAGTTTGAGAATTTAATTAAAATTAGGATTATTTTAATTAATGAAATCAAGAGCTTAATTGAAGAATTAATGAGTTTGAGGACTTAATTAAACTTTGATTCAATTAATTAAAGGAATCGGGGATTTAATTGAAGAAATACCAAAGTTTGGAGCTGATTCAAGGAAAATTGCTAGAAAATTAAAGTCCAAAGACCAAATTAAATTGTCCAGAAACCCAGGACTGTTGTGTAAATGGTGCTATACCTCAAGGATTCAAATTGAATTTAATCCAAGGGCACAATTAGAAATTAATTATTACTTATTAAGATCTTAATTGGGGCCAAAGTGAAAAATAGTCATTCCCAAGGACACAAACGGCACTGTTTGGAAGCACTGTTCATCATCCATTTTGATTCGCACGGAGAAAGCCAATTCAATAGGAAATCTACAGCAAATCGTGGACCACATCTCCTGCCCACTGATTAGTACTTAAAAATGTATTTTTATCAAGGTTTTATATCATCATTTTGCACTTGAAGTATCAATAACTCCTTAACTAAAACATGTTTTATAATAACATATCTAATAATATAAGATACATTTAATTTGTAGTAAATGTTTATTTTAAATGCAGGCCTATCACATAAATAAAAGGATTAATTGATGAATTTAAGAACTGAAATTGAAAGTACAAAAAGATGGTCAAACTTAGAAAAGAGATGTCGGTGTAGTCCAAACCGGAACACTGTTCGGTAATTGGATCATATCTGGAGCTGTAGATCTCGGATTTAGGTCTACTTTATATGTATGGAAAGGTAAGACATTACAAAAAATACAAAGAGAGAAAGCAAGAGCATGATCTTGATTTGAAAACCAAGATACCTAAATGCATGGCAAATGCCTCTTTTTATAGGCCAAAATTAGGAATTGTTGATTTGATGACTAATTGATGAGTGGGTGACCAACACTTGACTTGGTAACAATCCTTATCTTCTCTTATCTGCCCAAAACATCATTGATAACGTCTAAATTGGAACCACTTGAAAACATAAACATTGTAGGAAATTGTCTCAGCTTTCTCGTGTAAAAAATTCAGGTCATTTGGACTTCGAAAACTCCAGATATGGGCCAAACACTGAACAGTGCTCGGGCTAGAGGACAAATTCAGACTTCTTTGTTGTTGCTATAATTTGGACTTGAAAATGGCCTTTTTAAGTCTTGGGCTCTATATGAAAGTTATAAGTCTATGTCTTAGCTTTCTATCCATATAAAGTAGACTTAAATATGAGATCTACAACTCCAGATATGACCCAGTTACCAAACAGTGTTCCGGTTTGAATTGCACCAGCATCTCTTTTCGAAGTTTAACCATCTCTTTGTCCTTTCAATTTCAATTCTTAAAGTCATCAATCAATCCTTTCATTTATGTGATAGGCCTGCATTTAAAATAAATATTTACCATAAATTAAAGGTATCTTATATTATTACATATGTTATTATAAAACATGCTTTAGTTAAGGAGTTATTAATACTTCAAGTGCAAAATAATGATATAAAACCTTGATAAAAAAATTCACTTTTAAGTACTAATCAAAATCATAGATGAAAAAATTATCGAAAATGTTGATGCGAATCTTTTGTCAAGAGTGGCAATAAATTTGACATCTGACATCACATCAATCGATTATTATTTTCCTGACGAATCCTTACTTTCTCTTAGTCCAATGCCTTGGTATGATAAAAACATCAATTTTCTTGCTTCAGGAGATTTGCCAGCTGATTGGAGTACCCAAGACAAAGAAAAGTTTTTGAATAAAGTGAAGAACTTTTATTGGGATGACCCGAACTTATTCAAATATTGTCCTGATCAAATATTTTAAAGATGTATTCCTAACAAGGAGATAAGTAGTGCCATTCAACTTTGTCATTTTGAAACATGTGGGAGTTATTTCTCGTCAAAAAAGACAGCTACAAAAATCTTTCAAAATGAATTTTATTGGCCCACCATGTTCAAGGACACGCATGCATTCTACAAAACTTGTGAAAATTGTCAAAAAATTGATACTGGTCAAAAAGTTTTGTTTTATAATTCTCAACTCCATTTATTCCCTAGAGAGCTAAAATCAAGATGGGGTAGTCCATTTTTTGAGAAACATGTGTATCCTTATGGGGCCTTTGATATTGAGAATCCAAAGAATGACAATGTTTTTAAGGTAAATGAACATCATTAGAAAGCTTACTTTGATAATTTTCCTAGTGAAAATGAATCAACTGGTTTGAATGATCCTATAGATAAAGGTTGATTATTTTTTTTTCTCACATTGTTTTTGTGTTTTGTTTTTTTTGTAACTCTTGGTTTGCTAGTCTCTCTCACTCCAGTTAAATGGCGGATAACGGTACTCCATGACTCTTAAGTCGGTTTTTTCAGTTTCCCATGATAATTGATATCTATGTGTATATTTGTTCAATTCCTTGTTTCTTCTCTTCTCTTTGTATCTTTTTTCCACTTCTCATCTTAAAAAATGAACACCACTCTTGAAAAATTGAAAAAGTATTTTCCTGTTTTGTCTTAAAATGCGATTATAAAAATTTACCGAGCTAGGTGTACAAGATTGAGGTTGTTAATGAACCATGGAATTCCTGAAGAGATACCCTGGTTAATTGAAGCAAAGGTCCGATTATCAGGTGAGTCTTCCAATTCTTTCATTTCACACATGCCTGGAACAAGTAAAAGCACTTTTGCAAAGAAACATCGTGTAAAATGACTGAAAGTCTGCCATCGATGTGCAAGATGGACTTGCAATGCACAATGTCGTTCTTTAGAAGTGGTATCTGTAAACCGTGAAGATAAAACACTATTCATTAAGGATGGCCCGAGTAAGGGGTCTTTAGATAATCTTCTATTGACTCTTGAGACGCATCCTAGTGGAGATGTGCATTGTGCAATTCATGATTTATGGCCAATATTCCATAAGGAACATGCTTGACATAGTCTTGGGAAACTGACTAAAAAAGACCCTGTTTGCTGGTTTTTAAAAATAGGAGTCAGAATGCTGAACCCCCAGAATTTGGTGACTGCCTATGGACTAGCAAGGATGCAGGAGGAAAATCTATCAATCATGAGGAAATCCTGGAGGCCTAGTGCTATGGGACTTCAAGGCCGCAGCCCAACACCAATTCAGTCCAGGGCTGAAAATAAACCAGTTCAGATACACAGACTCACTCCAGCACAGATGAAGGAAAAAAGAGACAAGGGGCTTTGCTTTAAATGTGACAGTAAATAGGGACCTGGCTATAAGTGTGGAGGACCAAGGATATTCTTGATAGAGGAAGTAGATGAGGAGGTGGAGGAGAAAACTTGTGCCCCTGAAGATCTGATTGATTTAGGAGAACCTCCGGAAGAAGGCAATGAGGATATTGGCATATCGCTTCATGCAATCATAGGGAGTCCCAATCCTAAAACTATGAGGGTAGAAGTTAAGCTAAGTGGCCATAACTTCGTGGCCTTAATTGACACAGGAAGTACACATAATTTCATACACCCCAGGGTAGCCAGGAGGGTAGGGATGAAAGTCCTAAAACACAAGCCTATCAGGGTGAATATTGCAGATGGTTCTCAGTTGTGGAGCGAGGGAAGCTGCCCAGATATCAAACTGATAATCCAAGGAGATCAGTTTGTCACCCGGGCTTATGTCATTCAGTTGGGAGGATGCGATATGGTGTTAGGAATTCAGTGGCTCAAAAGTCTAGGGCCCATTCTGTGGGACTTCTTAGCCTTAAAAATGGAATTCCAAAAGGAGGGGAAGAAGGTCCTGATCTGTGGAATGGGAGTGGAGAAATCAGAGGTTGACTACAGCCCAACCTTTTTACAAGAGTTGAGAAGAGTCGAGGAAGGCCTAATTCTGCAAATATGGGAGCTAGGATCAGCTCAGAATGAGATTCCAGAACATATTGAGAATCTGTTGCTAGAATTCATGGAAGTTTTTCAAGAGCCAAAAGGAATTCCACCTAGGAGATCACATGATCACTCTATAATATTGAAAAAGGGTACCTCCCCAATCAGTGTACGTCCTTACAGGTACCCCTACTACCAAAAATCTGAGATAGAAAAGCTTATTAAAGAGTTGTTGGCAATGGGTACCATAAGACCCAGCCAAAGCCCCTTTTCATCGCCAGTCCTACTAGTTAGGAAGGCTAATGGGTCATGGAGAATGTGTGTTGACTATCATGCCCTCAACAAGGAAACTATGAAAGACAAGTTTCCCATACCAGTTGTGGAAGAACTACTAGACGAGCTTCATGGTTCTCAGATTTTTTCCAAGCTAGACCTGCGGTCGGGCTTTCACCAGATCAGAATGAAGGAAAAAGATGTTCCCAAAACAGCCTTTCGAACTCACGAAGGGCACTATGAATTTTTGGTGATGCCTTTCGGCCTCACAAATGCTCCTTCCACTTTTCAAGGTTTGATGAATGATATTTTTCGACCCTATCTCAGAAAATTTGTTCTGGTTTTCTTCGATGACATTCTAGTCTACAGTCACAATGTGGAAGAACATGAGAGACATCTAAGGATGGTATTTGAGACTCTGGTGCGACACAAGTTATTTGCCAAAGAGTCTAAATGTAAATTTGCAAGCAAAGAAATTGAATATTTAGGGCATATCGTATCAGATCAGGGAGTACATGCTGACCCCAGCAAAGTGGAGTCAATGATCAAGTGGCCTAGACCAAACATGCTCAAATCACTAAGGGGTTTTTTAGGGTTAACAGGTTACTACCGTAGATTCATCAAGAGTTATGGGGCGATTGTTAGTCCCTTAACGAGACTATTGAAAAAAGGGGCTTTCAAATGGGATTCGGAAGCAGAACAAGCCTTTGAATAATTAAAACAGGTTGTATCAACCCCCCCAGTCCTAACACTACCAGATTTTAACCAAAGTTTTGTAGTAGAGTGTGATGCCTCAGGTATAGGACTCGGTGTTGTGCTAATGCAAGGAGGTAGACTCATCTCTTATTTCAGCAAGAGTCTAAAGGGGAGGGAGCTATCACTATCCACCTATGAGAAGGAGTTCTTGGCATTAGTCACTGCTGTTCAGAAATAGAGGCCTTACCTTTTAGGCTAAGCCTTTAAGGTTAAGACGGACCAACAGAGCCTCAAGTATTTATTGGAGCAGCAGGTTGGAACCCCCACACAGCAGAAATGGTTATCCAAATTGATTGGATATGACTTTGTGGTCGAGTTTCGAGCAGGGAAGGAGAACCTAGTAGCTGATGCACTCTCTAGACAGGAGGACACCATAGAAGATTGTACACTATGGGCTATCTCTACTCCAATTATTTATTGGGCTGATTAATTAAAAGATAGCTATAAAACTGATCTGGAAATTCAAGCTATCATGCAACAACTAGACCAGGAAACCATAGGCACCTTAAAATACCATTTTAGGGGTGGGATACTATACTATAAACAGAGAGTCTACATCAGTCAATCCAGCCCTATAAAAAACAGCCATATTAAATTATATACATGATAGCCCATCCTTGGGACACACGGGTTTTGAGAGAACACTAAAAAGGGCAAGGAGAGATTTCTTTTGGGTAGGAATGAAATCAGATATACAAACCTACATTAAACAGTGTGAGGTCTGCCAGAGAGCAAAAGGAGTAAACACAAAACCCTCAAGACTCTTACAACCTTTACCTATACCCACCAAACCATGGTCATCTATATCTATGGATTTTATAAAGGGGCTACCAAAATCTAATCAATACTCGGTAATTATGGTAGTTGTGGATAGGTTTACCAAATATACCCATTTTATCCCTGTGTCCCACCTCTACAACGCGACAAAAATCGCCAATCTGTTCTCACAGAATGTAATGAAACTACATGGACTACCAGACAACATAATATCAGACAGGGATCCTACCTTTACTAGCAATTTTTGGGGAGAGTTATTCCAAATTCAGGGGGTTAAGCTGCTAATGTCAACAGCCTACCACCCCCAAACCGACGGTCAAACAGAGGCAACTAACAAAACATTGGAAGGGTATTTGAGATGCTATGTAGGAGATAATCCGAAGGGCTGGTCTAATTGGCTAACCATGACCGAATATTGTTACAATACCAGCTACCACACATCCCTCAAATCCACCCCATTTGAAGCAATTTATGGTTGCCCACCCCCGAGCCTCACAGATTACATCCCCGGGTCAACAAAAAACCACGCAGTAGAGGAACAATTACAACATAGAACAGAACAAATTGCAGAAATTAAACACAACTTAGCTCGAGCTCAGGAGAGACAAAAGAAACAAGTAGATAAAGGTCGAAAAGAGATCCAGTTCAAAGAAAGGGAGTGGGTTTACCTCCGGCTCCAGCCATTCAGACAGTCCAGCATGCAAAAAATAAAAATGGAAAGTTAGCGTATAAATACTTCGGGCCATTCAAAATCTTAAAAAGGGTGGGGGAAGTGGCTTACCAGCTAGATCTTTCAAAAGAAGCCCGAATCCACAATACGTTCCATGTCTCACTGCTGAAGAAATGGTTGGGGAAAGGGACCATTCCTGAACCGAAGCTACCCAATCTTGAACCCAAGAGGAATTCTCAACCTGAACCAGCAGAGATACTTGACCGAAGGAGCCAAGTCTCAAGGAGGAAGACAAACGAAGAAGTACTGTTAAGATGGGAAGGACAGCCTAAAGAAGATGCAGTTTGGGTCGATGAAGAGTGGTTAAAAGGTTCATACCCTCACCTTGAGGGCAAGGTTTTTTAAGGGGGAGAGAGTTGTAACAGTCCGGCAGCACCTAAAGGAGCAAGATCAAGGGAGGCCGGGGAAAGAAATGAAGGAGGCGTTTTGAAGAATACTTACCTGCAACAAAGAGATAAAGTGAGCACGTGTATGGTCAAGATTGGACAAGAAGCACTTACGTGGAAGGCTAAGATGAAGAAGTTCCTGCGACTGACAGCTAGCAGGGGAGTAAGTTCAAAGACAAACGACACCGTTTGGGAGAAGGAAAAAGAATCCAAATACAACACTGATAAATAAAACAGTTGTCAAATATATCTATTATCATTAATTCATAAGGAACCGAGAGTTAGAATAAAAAGGGGGGGTGGAGGTAGCAGATAGGCAGGAAATTGCTTTGAAGCAAATCTCATTCATCCAGGAGGCCCGGGCTACCTCGAAGCTGCCTAGAATTCTAGATTAGGGTTTATCAATCTTGCATTGTTCTTTCCATTCAGTTTTTCTTTAAAATATTTTTCCTTAAACTTGTTATTTCAATTTCCTTACTCTACCTGTAAGCTCAGGTTAAAGAAAAGCTATAATAAAAATTCTAGTAATTAGTAATTTTTTATTGAAATTACTAAACTCATTACACTGTCCATTGCATTCTGAAAATGTATTATTTCCATCCCTTAGTTGGTATTCATTTTTTCCTTAGATGATGGCCGTAATTGCAGATTTCATGCTTGTTTTTCTTCCTGCTCCCACGGTTTCTCTCCGTTCACCACTAGCAGGAAACGCTGGACCTATTGCAAAGTTCTTCCACAACTGCCCTGATAATGCATTCCAGGTTTCTGATTTATTGATAAACTTATGCATTAACTAGTAAGTTTAACAAAGATGACTACAGAAAGTCTTAGATAGTCACCTTCTCGTCAAATCCTCATTACAGGTGGCTCTCGCTGGAACTTCCTATTCACTCTTACAGAGATTAGGTGCTATAGCGGTAAGTTTTTTACTTTCTATTTTTTGCACATTGTTAATTAAATATCTTAACTCCCATGCCAAGAGTAGCCTGGTCCTTACATGGATTTGTTATTGCAGCGTAATGGAGCGAAGCTTTTTGTTGTTGGCACCGCCTCCTCACTGGTAAGTTCATACTGGACAGGAGGTTATATAGCACATTTTTTAATGATTTTGTACTAAGAAATGAATTTAAAGTTGGTAGGTTGTTATATGTTGAGGTTTGTCTCCCCCATCTTACATAGCCTATACTACCTCATGCCATTCTATATCACCTATGTAGTTTTCTACAGGAGAATCTCATTTTGGAGGAGTGAGAAACTCTCTCTCCACACACACACACACACACACACACTTTGTGTTCCTATCATCACATTTTTTTAAGCATGGATAATCCATTTGCTTCTCTGGCGTTTTGGCTTTTACTCTGAGAATGTTCTTGGAATTGTTAATCTTTAGTGGTCTGAAAACTTTGCATTATAAGCAGTTTGTCTCTCTGACATTTTTTTATAGATTCCTTCCTGTGTGCACGTTTGGTTTTCAATATTAAACAGGGGTAACCTTTTGTGCACATGTTCTTGCGTTATAACAAGTTCAATCTAGTTAGACAAATAAAAAAGAATAATTCTTGGTCTTTTGCCTCCTTTTTAGTTGCAAAGTACCGGTCCTCTCATTTGTATGCTAATGGGTGAAAGGTTCTTGGTTCTGAGGATGCATACCTCTAATGCAATCGTTTTGTTTTAGGTTGGTACCGCTGTGACAAATACCTTGATCAATGCACGGAAAACTGTGGACAAGTCTTCTGCTGGTGAGGTTGAAAATGTACCTATTTTATCTACCAGTGTTGCCTATGGTGTCTACATGGCAGTTTCTAGCAACCTCAGGTACAATGATCCTCCAGACATGGTTTTTGCTCAATTTTCTAAGTATCTAGTGTCTTCTTTATGACCTATCTAAGATGCTGTAATTTATTACACCGTTTAATTCATGCACTATTCATATAAAAGATATGGGCTAGATTTCACGGGGCAAGATTTTTATTTGATCATTGGAACAAAATTAGGTTTTTGTTGAATACAGCATAATTATGCAAAATTTGATCACTAGCATAATTTTACATGTTATAACTTGTCTTATATAGCCTTTGGTGCCAGAACCACTATTCAGAACAGATTAATTAGCAAATTAACAATGAAGCATTGCTAATATATTCCATGATAAGAATTGTAGAAAATTTTGAACTGGTGTCGTTTTGTCCATTTAAAAAGCTTAAATGATTTCAAAAAATGGATCTGTTATTACAATTTTGAAGTGTTGTTTGAAATTTTAATCTGAATGAGTTGCTATTGATATTTAGGTTTCTATGGGTTAGAATGGTTTACCGACAGACTACCTCTGTTGAACAGGTATCAAATACTGGCTGGTGTTGTTGAACAGCGCATCTTGGAACCTATGCTACACCAGCACAAGCTCATGCTAGGTGCACTTTGTTTTGCTGTTCGAACAGGCAACACGTTCCTGGGTTCATTATTGTAAGATTGCACCCTTTATTTCCTGGGAATCTTAAACTAGATAATCTTTGTACCTGTGGCATCTCATGTCCATCCCTTTGCTTCAACAGGTGGGTGGACTATGCTCGCTTGATAGGAATCCAAAAGGCGCATGAGGAGCACAGGGAATGGACTGATTAGTTCTAGAAATGTTGGCTTGTCTGTGTTTAAATCGCTTGAAGTAGGCATGTCAATTCGAGTTTTTTTGGTTGCTGAACTACCGAAGTTTCATGAAAATTTGTAGGTAGTCTCAGTTTCTCTATGATTCTTAAATGTAATTTTTTCCGTTCTCATTGTTGGTGTCCAGATTCGGACACAATTGCTGGTAAATTTGAACTATCGAAAGGGGATAAAGGATTGCAGGAATAAACATTTTGATGTGAATTTTTTTTTGTTGGAATATCAGAAATAGAAAAAGATTACCATTCTTGACACCAAGTTAAACCGAGCAAGCATCAAACCTGGTCAATTCACAACAATCACATGAGAAGAATCATAATAATCGTTTTTTTCCTTAGAAAATTGCAAATTGAGACGTAGAATGAGGTAATTTGGTTACTGTATTCTTGGTTGACGAAATTCCACTGAAACACAGCCTAGAAATTCAAAGACTGTCATCTACTTGAGGGTTGGAGTTGTCTACTTAGCACCAAGCAGCATCACACTTAACCTCGTACCAATAAACAGGAGAAGAAGAGGAAGAAAACAAAGTACAATCAAGTTAACACGTTCCATTTGTGCTTGATAACATGTTCAGGCAATGACTTCATCTTTCATACAAGCCCTTAACTTGATGTGTGTAATATTCATGTCTGCTGTCTCTTCAACGTTGCAGCATTCCATCAGTCCAGCCTGCAAGATACACCAGAAACATGCGATGATCAGTAAACAGTTAAAATTCTTTAGGAAATTGTTTTATTAAACGTTTAAGCCCAAAATTTATATTTATGTTGTCTGTCAATTCTGCCCGTTTATTTGGTCCTATTTATTGGAAAGTAATTAGTTTTTTAAATAAATTTAAAAAATATAAATTAGTTTTTGCTTTTTGATAGTGTAATAAAAATTAAATTGGAAAATACTTTTTAGTATTTAGTTATGTCATAGAAAATGAGCTGAAAAATAACTTATTAATATTTTATTTTTTAAAAGTTTATTAAAATAATACAAAACAAATCTTATAAATTAAAAAGTTAAATGAGAATGAAATTGAAAAAAATATAATTTTATAAATTATCTTAAATAAAATAAATAATAATCAAAATAATAGAGATCAAATATAAAAAATTAAAAAATTAAAAAATTAAAAGATGAAGAAATTAAAATAATAATAATTAAAATTTCATAAATTATTTCAAATAAAATAAATAATAATCAAAAGAACGAGGATCAAATTTGATAAATAAAAAATTTTAATTAAAAAATGATAAGGAAAAAGAAAATGAGAATTATAAAAATAAGAATCAAAATTAATATAAAAATTAAATTTTAAGGGATGAAATTGAAAAATAAATATTTATATATAGTAATCAAAAGTTTAAGGATCAAATTTGATATAATCAGCAAATAATATGATATTTTTAAATTATTTACAACTTCCAGAAAGTGTTTTATATTCAAAATAAAAATAAAAAACTTTTTTAAAAACTAAACCAAATTTTTCTTTGACTGTAAAATATTTTTTATCAACTAATTTTTTAATAAGAACAAATAAAAAAAATATTAAAAAATAATTTTATAAAAACTATTTTCCGGTAAACGCACCAAGAGGAAGATTTTAATTAACGAACTGTAGCAAAATTGTTTTTGGTTGTCAAATGTATCTAGCTAATATCAAGAGCTAAGCCTGACGACAATGTTGGACTTTTGACGTGACGGAAAAGATGGAAAACTCACCTTTTTTAATGTTGTTGCTGATGAAAAGACTTGAATTTTGGAAATATGATTTGCAGAATGATTGCCACTTGATGAACATGGTGGCAAATTGCGTGGTGATTTTCGGGTGTAGGTCGTAACAACTTGGTTCCCTCTGGTTTTCTCGACAGATTCCATGAAGAATTCATGAGGAGCATCGCATGGATCATTGGTGAGACTTCGAGTGTTGAACATATAGAATGGTGGCTTAAAAATCCTCAGCCACGGTCTGAACGTCTCGATAGGTCGCAGTAGAAAGCTTCGGGGATGTATATTTTCGTATATGTGAGCGGAGTAGCCCCATGAGGTTGAAAAAGACCAGTTGTTTTTCCTTTGGTAGCAGATAGTTTGTTCCAATAGCCGTGAATGATCGACTTTTGCAGCCTCCATTAGATGGTTCACGGACGCAGAGCGATTCATGGAGGGGAAGATTGGATCTACGACATCGATGTGGTGAAGGGATAGGACAGGAGACTGATGATGAGCTGATAGAAGGCCTGATATGTCCCCATGTAGATCAATCTGCAGTAAAGCACCATAAATCAATAGGAATCTGTTAGTTTATGAATTGATTTTGCTTAATTTCTACATGAACATTGATAGAATGATCAAATACCTGGTGAAAGCCTCTGTGATGCGTTAGAGGAACTCCAAAATCAGCCAAACACGTCTGCAAAATAAAGTCACTGGAATATACACTTGGATATCGTTGAATACACCCATCCACCCTCGTGGACAAAGCTTCTGCTAGAGGGTAACTCAAAGCATACCCGGCTCCACCAAATGCCATTTCGAACGAGAAATTAACATTCGAGCTAACACATTCCGAATTCATCCCGATGTAGAAGTACTCAGTATGATTGTACTTGGCTAAAACCTCTACTAAATTATCAATAAATAAGACTGTGTCATCATCTGCCATTACATACCATCTAACATCTTTATCTCCCTGCATAAAAGCCTCCATGATTGTACGTACTATTCTAAGCTGTGTTACATATCTGCTGTTTAATCTAAATTTGACAGGTGCATTGACGCGAAAAGGCGGAGAAGATGAGGGCCAAGGATGGAATCTCTGCGAGGGATCTCTATCAAGGAAAATATATCCTCGAGTAACATTTGGTCTCCACCATGATTCCACGTATGATTTCCTGTGCTTCCATGTGTCCACAGAACTCACCATGGCAAATACAATGTGGCTGATACTTGTAGGGGTAGTAGTAACATTCGCAGAAGTAGTTGCATTATTAGGTGAGAGTGGTGGCCATTTGTGCTTAAAGAGAGAGAATCGATTCATAGTCTGGCTACAGTTAGGATGGTTAAACAAGACAGTATAGAGCAGTAAAAGGATCAGTCCCCAAGTGGCTATAGATTTGCATAGAGTTCTAAGAGATATGTGTTGCAAGCTTTGTTGAATTGCAGCACTGACACTGTTGATGGGTTTCTCTGAAGACATTTTTGAAGGGAATCTTGAATTGTCACCTTTGACTGGATCGCTAGAAGAGCTTATATGGCATAGTTTCTTGTCTAGCCTTGATAATTCATGTGACGTTGATTGTTTTCCTTTCTTGTTGTCTTTGTGCCAAAGCATTGTTTTCGTGAGTTTTCTAATGCAACATCCATCCTTCAAGTGAGCTTTGCGCCATGTCCAGCCGTAGGTACAATGCCGAGGAAATGCTTTCCATAAGCAACAAAATGCATGTTTCAGCTCTGAGCTTGGAGCCATGTTTAATGTGGATGAAATGCTTTCGGTGCAACCCTTGTAACGGTTATAGCTTCGCCGTTTCTTTCTTCTTCTTTTTTTTCCTTGCCATTTTGATACCCGCACACTGGATTTCATCTTTCATCTATTGTTTAGAGTGGCATGCATGCTCGAGGCAGATCTGAAATATAAGGACTTGATTGAAAAAAAATCATTCAAAGACTAAATTGAATGTATTGTAAGGCATGAGGATCAAAGAGTTCAATTAAAGATTTATTTGCAAGAAAAATAAAATATAACGACCAAAGTAAAATTCTCAAGAGATTTTAGGAGCCAAATTGTATAGTAAAATAGTTACTGTGAATGATAACAACTCTCTCGCGCGCGCGCGCATATATAGTCAAGGCCTATTTATCGCGCCGAAGCTCTCTAAGTTTAATTTGTAAGAATGAAAACGTTTAAAAATTTTAAATTGAGAGACATACCTTGTCTAGCCATTGCATGCATAAAAAAAATAACCACCTGGAATTTAAATCCTCTCATGTTCTTGAGAATTTGATCGATAGTGTTTGTGGAAGCTTAAACCTTGAATTTAAATAAGGGTTCTTGCTTGATTACAGATCAACAGCTCCCATGACTGTTCCTAGTCAACCGTTTGAGAATGGAACACAATGAACAGCAGCTAGCTGCGGGCAGCGGTAAAGACACAGGTCTTGATGAATATATGCATGTGTATATACATTCAACAATTTATTTGTTTTTGTCTAATCATTTAATGACTACGCAAAGAAGTACAAATTTCTGAGAGAAATTTAAGCTGACTGACGGTAACCATTTCTTTTCCCTTGTACTACTACAAGTTACCCCCCCTCCACAACACTTTCCGGGTGACACCTGACGGCGAATCGCAGACCCCAGCAGGAACTGCTTTCCTGTACCCCAGAAAAAAACATGAACTAAGTTACATTATAAATCCCGAGGGCCATCGACAGATTGGGTCTTTCTGAGATTCCAGTGGAGGCCATCGTGGATGCTACGCAAAAAGTCGCTTGTGGAATCAATTTGGCATGCTGTTGGGACAGGCCACGGTGCCATGCTGCACACAAGCGCATCACCAGCGGCCAGCTGTTTCCTGTGCTTGCCATCAAATGAGGCCCAAGCAGGGCTTCTGCTGTTGAATGGAACTTGAACTCGTATTGTTACATGCTCAGGTAATATCAGAGGTCGAAACGATAAGGAATGTGGACAAATTGGTGTAAACAGGATTCCAGGGACCTGCAATTACGGGAAATACATCAAATTTGTAATACCAATGGCGCGCATTAAAGTGATAGCAATAATACTAATGTGAACAATCAAAGAGTACATTCACTTCCAAATGAAATCAACCACGCTCTTCATAGAAAAGGATAGCGTCAACTTTTTACATGTCCACAGTGTGGGTGCAACTTCTCAGTGCTTGTTGGTTTACAAATTGATGTATTGAACTCGTAGTTTAATAATGGATTTTCTTTTTGTTTTGCAAATCAGCAAGGCCATGTCATTGAGAATGGGGGAAAAGCAGGCCAATCTATTCTAACTCAACCTGTTAGCCATAAAAAAAAAGCCTGCCGCGTTGGCCATTCCAGGTGAAAATGCTGAAGCAAGAGCCGCATTCTAAGATCCTTTTCGATTGAATGTAACAAGTACACATGAGCTGGCTATTTCTTGTATCTTTGAATCACATACTACCTTCTTTCAATAACTTCATTTTCTTGCTAGTGCTATTCATCAAACCTGGTACCCTCATCTAAACTATGTGATTCTGCTAGGTGTGTTTTCTTGAAAGAATTTTTCATCATATACAGAAAATAATTGGTATAGCTGCTTCTAAGCATGCTGAAACACATAATCATATCACATTTATAATGGGAAACTTCCATGGAAAAAGAGAGTGCTTTTTCACGCACACGGAACAAGTGCTTAAAGAAAGATGTTATTACAATGTACCTGGGGATGAACCATTGATCCTCCAGCTCCCAATGAATATGCAGTGCTACCTGATGTAGTTGATAAAATTAATCCATCTCCTTGCACACGTGTGACAAAAGAGTTGTCACAATAGCATTCCAAATTTGCAAGGAATGATGATATTCCACGGTCAATTGTAACCTCATTCAAAACAAGTATAGGCTCCTCAGTTTCATACTCATTTTTAGCTGCATCTCTAATAACATGGCATTGCATTCGGTGTCGTAATGTTATACTAATTGGACCTTTAAGGATTGAATCAAGGCAATCTCGGTACTGTTCGCTATCTAAAAAATAGTTAAAGAATACTTTCAAGTCAAGACATGGGAGTTACTGTATTAAGTAAATAAATGACTAAATAATAAGTAAATTCTGTCACATAGAAGTCAACAATTGTAATTGGTGTTTTATGTCGTCAATTTCACTTTCAATTTAACAAAAGAACTTAATGAGATAACATGAAGGATACGGAATGGTGTCATAAAGCCAAGAGACCCCAAAGAAAATGATACAATTGGAGGAACTGGTCCTTTGAACATCGATGCTGCCTGCAAGTAAAGACAGGGGATGGTAACTATACCATGCATGAATAGAAAAGGATTCCACAATCAACCTAAGAATAATGAACATCAAACTGAAATAACATACCCAAAGAACAGTACCATCCCCACCAAGAGTCACAACAAGGTCAACTTTTGTGTGCAGGCTCAAAATTTCCTTTTCTGCAAAGCAATATTGCAAATTTATAAATAGTCCAATCCTGTGCATTATCAAGATATTAATGAAGAGCTAAAGGGTGAGAGTGAGATGTAATCTAAATTTCATCTTCATGTTGAAGCTTGAATCATGCAAAAGAAGATAAAGCTTATTGCAGTTCTCTAGACTGTATATACATACTCATGAATAAACAAGAAAAAGGATTATCGCATCATACTAGAATTGGACAGTCAGTAATCTCACATCAACTTGACCTCCAAGTTCAAGCAGGATGTTCTTGCAACCATCATTAAAAATGGAAGACACAAAATATATAGCACAGTATGCAAGGGATTCCCAAATAGAAACATGAAACAGACCATGATCTGACATGGTGCTTACAGTTTTACCGTACAGGCTTTATGCATAGTGATGCATCAGAAGAAAAGAATTGTTAGAGGTTTTAATTTGGACTAAAGACCATAAAAGAGAAGCATCTAACTTCAACCCTTTTGAATGTAAAGGTGGGCACTTAAGATAACTTTTACAAAATAACTAAAAGCATCTAAATTTCAAAATTTGCTCAAAATGTGATGCATTGGAAGTAAATATGATCCATGGCTAACAAACTATGTTTCTTACAGTAATCAGATGTTTGCCTCTTAATTTCTTTTTTGAAAGAACACCCTTGTCCATGTAAAAAGAAGAAGGATAAATGTTTAGTAGCTCACCATCTTTCCAAGTTTGCACAAAGTTGAAGTAAGATGATTCTGATAGAAGTTCACCCATCACACGTGGTTCTACATAAATGTTTAATTTTTTATGCTCTTTCATCCATCTGGAATGGAAATCAAACTTTAAGATAAATAGCAAGATTTAATAAATGGCATGCAACCAATTTAGAATATGGTCCGGACAAATTTAGCAACCCTCAAGGAAAGATGAATGAAAAGAGGCAAAGTAGAGAGACCACACTAGGAACTAAGGAAACCATTTCCAAAGGAAATCTCATCAGCACCTGATCATATCTGCACATAGAATCTGAACAGAGGTTGAATTTGGTTTGGTCATAACTAGCACAGTCTGTGGGCTGGATTCCCACTTCAAAGAAATCTGAAAGGAAAATGAGATTTTTCTTAGGCGCATACACATGTTAGATGCCCTTGTAAACTGTTTAGTGGGAGAAACAGAGCTCTAAGAGTTTCTCAAAGGAAAAGCAATACAAATGAACAGGTTTATATGTAAATTTGCTTATGATATGAAGGGAAAAAATTCTAGCTACTGTTGACAGAGCACGACTCAATACCTGTTTGCTGCTGCGCCCTGCAGCTGTTATATTTCCTCTTTCAAAAGAGACAATATCATGTTTGTGTTGATCACTAATGTCACCTTTACACCACCATGAAAGCTTGAAAGATGCCTGTCTCAGGATTCAAATGTAAATCTAATTTGTCAAAACATGAATAATATCCAGATTCACCAGCACAATTTCAATGTTGCATTAGCTAAGAACTTCCTTGGACTTAAATTGTGTCAATTCATTTAAATGATCACAAAAATCAACAAGCAAAAAAGAAAAAAAGCAACAGTACTAGCAAAGCTTATAAAGAGTACTTTCTAGGTTCTAAGAGAACATCAACAGATGGTATAGTATTACCAGGACTAGCTGGTTCCCATCCAAACATGTGATGCTGTGAACCTAGTGTGCAATTAAACAAGTAGTTAAAACAAACTAAACTGTGTATCAGCCGGGGCCACAACAAGAAAATTACCTTTCTCATCATTTTGTTTTGAACTGCTTTGGCATGGGAGTCAGTCTCTCCATCATGAAGAATTTCATGAGAGCAGAGCCCATTTGTACAGCAATTTTCAGATTGTTCATTTGCTTCATTTCTCAGCATGGGTTGGTTAGTTGAGTTTTCCATCTGCTGAGTATTAATATCACCATTACACTCCCCTGGTGACTTTCCTGTAATACAAGTCACCAAAGCCGTTCCTTCAGAAGTGGACAAAATCAGACATTGAAACACTCAGAACATGGTGTAATATTTAATGGACAAAAAAACTAGAAATAAGACACAACTTAATTAAGCACCATCAGGCACACAAAAACCAAACAATCAAGCATGTCTCCACATGAGGAATTACACAGATTTCAGCTTCAATGAGCATGGCATGCATCTAACAACAACAGATTGAACATAGAGTCACCTATATGATTTTATTTTTTTATTAAAAAAAAAACACAAACAGTAAGCAACTAAAACAACAGGACTCAGCAAAATGAGAAAGTTATGATTTACCATTTACAAGTTAACTACTATAAAATGGTTGATGCAATGTTTGGGCATCAAAATAATAAATAAATCTTTTTTGAACATCATATTATAAACAAATATAGCATGTGATAAGAGGACGTAGTATATTTAATGGAAGCAGTAAAAGTCTTGAGAGAATCTTTAATGGCTAAAACCCCAAATATAGCATGTGATAAGAGGACGTAGTATATTTAATGGAAGCGGTAAAAGTCTTGAGAGAATCTTTGATGGCTAAAACCCCACAGAAAGGATCTTGAAGACCAAATGACAAAGTTATTGATGGACATGTACAATAAAAGAAGAGTAATGCTAAATACCAAGAAAATATGACAGGAAAAATCTTCAAGAATACACATGAACGGATGAATTTGTGGGACCTAGGACCTACAAGCGGGTCCCACTTTAAGAATATGATCCAACAGCTCATATAAGTTTTCTCTTATCATATTTTCTAGTTATTACAAGAAAGCATAAAATAAAGGCCCCTCATTCAGCAATGAAATCATTTAAAGTCTTCAAGTAAAAAGGCACAAATCTTAAATTTAAGGAATATGCAGGGAATTAGTACTATTTTTGGATTAAACTTCCTCTGTCTTTGTATTTATGAGATTGGTAATAGATATTCATCCATCAAATTTAAGAAAGAAATGTATATTTAAATGAGATAACTGATCTAATTAGAGCACAGAAGCTAAACACATGATTCAACATGAAAGAGACCAATAAACCAAGACTAGATTAAGTATGAGCTCTGTTTTATTAATTGCAGCAAGTACAAAATAAAACTTGCAATACAATAATCACAAGGATTTTCAAACTGCCTAACATGCAAAACTAATTTGCTCAGAATGGAGGTTTGGAATGATTGGGTCACAATGGAGCTCATCTGGAAGGACCTAGACATTGTTGACCTTTTTTAGTGTGCTTGAACACAACTATGAGTCAATACACATGGTGCCTTACCATCCACCTCAAAGTGAACAATGGGTCACATCTCATTGGCACAGTGTCACATTTTTGTGTTAATAATCCCTCTATATGCCTCTTGCAGGGATGAAAATAAAACTTTCTACAGGCAGCAAAATAAGAAAGAAACTGATATTCAGAGGATCTACCATCATTGTGTTAGTGAAAATGGATAGCTATATGGAACTTACAAAAAGACAGCTAAAGAGAAGATGTAGAGAGAACATCAATTATATCAACTTAGGGGCTACATGCTATTAAAATTCTTCAAGCAAGCACACCCATTTAGATAACCCTGAAGTTCAATGTTAGGAAATGTTCTAGAATTCATTATTCGATGATTTATTGTCAGTGCTATCCCATTTCACTCATGAAAATCTTTTACCTTTCAGTAGCCCACACAAAGATCAACACTAGCCATACACTCTAGTTTTGAATAACCAGACAAAGGCATGGAAGTATGCTTGTAAAGGAAGAGAGAATTTTCAACCTTGGTCAATGGTAATTTATCTTATATAATAGTAGATCAAGGAAAGAAGGAAATCACTTATTAGGCAGTACAATCATTATACCTTAATTTGAGTTGCCCTTTCTAATACACTTCAATTGTGAGTTTCTACATTTCAACTTTCCTTTTTATTTCATGGTTTTCTAGTTCTTGTCACCCATGGAGGTTTCCATCATAGTTTTTCAATCTTCACCTTTCTTCACTAAGAAAACATGAATGCCATGACTAAACCCATGATTTTACCTTAACCCAAGAGATGCCATTTGGCTCCAAAGCCACTTGCAATGAATTCCTTCCAAAAAAAAAAAACTCACAAAGATATGCTCATAAGATATTGGCAATACATTTCTTATCAGAATGCTTGATATACACAAAACATGCACACAAGTGTGCATGCTCGCACATGAACCCACATGATCACAGACAGGCCTTCATGCAAAAAATATTTTGTTATATTGCCTTCTTGTTAGTGGGTTAAAAGATAAAGACATGATACGAAGTACAATAGTGTTCAATGGCGTGCACAATAGCATCATATGAATTTCTTATGCACGAGGTGGATTTCAATCATGTCATTATCAACAATAAACAGTGTCCCTCTTCTTTTCCAATTACAGGCCTCATGGTCGAGGATGTTTGTTGACAACAAGAAATCTACATTGTCAGGCCCCATGGTTGAGGATGCTTGTTGACAATAAGAAATCTACATTGCCGATGAATGATAAATCCAAATAATCATCATAATAAGATCCACTGAATATATCAGAACAAGTTGCTTTTAACAACAACCAAAAAAATAGCAGTTTTGAACTGGGAGGGGTTGAATACTGGAGAAATCAGAAGACTACCCCATAGGCTCTCACATATCAACCATCTATACGAAAAACTAAAATATATACGTGCCAATTAAAATAAATCAGGATAACGAATAACAGCTCATCCACAGTTGCGGCATTGATACACTCTCCATATTCATGGGAAAATGCATTTTTTTATGAAGGAATCTATCAACCAATTATGAAAGGTAACAATTCTCTATATTGATGAAATAATTCTTAGAATTTATTTTTATAATGAATGTAAGACCACAATACTTATTTTTATAACCAATAGAAAAAAATCACAGGATAAGGGCATCCTAGGGAGGAGATGAAAAGTTTGAAACAATAGAGAACCTTACAAAATACAAAGGATGGACTGCATGCAGTCAGGGCTACTAATTACTGATTCGGTAGTACAAGATGATCTATTGATACCAGCAGAAAGCTGCCAAAGGAAGTTTAGAAATCAAAGGAACTAGACATGAAGCTTGCAAAATATTAAGCAATAAAAGTTGCACCAAACAGAGAAATGAATTTTAGAAAGTGATTTTTGCAGGAGAATTAAAATGATTCAGATAGGCCTCATTGAACTGTTTTTTCCCCCCTATAAAATTACTGGGTTGCAACATCAAAGAAAAAAGTGAGATATGCATGGACGAAACTCATATGTTTCTATTTATCCATGTTGTTTAATCATCAGAGAAACCTTTGTGCTGTAATTGTTGATTCTGTGCCCTTTCCAGTTCAAATCTACGTTTCCATTCAGCAGCCTCAGCTTGAGCAAAAGCCTTTCCTTCGGCAGCTTGTTTTAATGCCTTCGCAACAGCTAATTTGTAAAATTGCACATTAGATGGGTGCTCACAGAAAATAATAGTTCCAGAAAAGAAAGGTGCAGGTCCAAAAAGTCAAGGGAAAACATACTTCTAAGAGCCTCTGAGAACTCTATGAGATGGTCATCAGTGTGTTGGATTGGAGTCTGTTGAAGAAGCTCCTGCACTGCCTTCTCAGAATGGAAAAGGGTAAGTGAATCACTAAATCCATTGTCAGGCCGCGAACACGGCAAACTTGCCTCTCCATTTCCATGAGAATCCTGTCAGAAAGGAGGGATCAACTTGATTTTATTGGGGTGATGCAACGAGAAAGCAGAATGTGGAGTACAGTTAATGGAAAGAGGAGTAAATAAAAAGCATTTACTTTATGCCGGTTTGAGCAGGACTAAAAGAATTTCAAATATACCTACTCATTATATCCTCGGTTACTTCCAACTGTGAATGCATCAACAGAGCATATTCAGTCATTGAATGTATTATGAACACAGGAACTTCAAATAAACTTATAACGGTCAAATCGTTCACCGACATACCAAATTCGAAAGTCAAAACTTGGAAAGGCAAGGCCACCAATTTGATATTTTGAATCATTAATTACAAGAACTACAGTGGTAAGGTTTAGGAAGTCCTGTCATTCGAGATTGTATGATTAAAGACGCATGATTAAAACATAAACAAAAACAAATTTTGGGATATGATGATAGATGTAATGTAATAACTCAACACGAAGAAGACAGAATTCCCCTTCTAGCTTTTTTTTCACAGGGGAAAACACTGACGTTTCTCCAAACAATATGGAATTGCGTGCAAAAAAACCCAATTTGTCTCTAAATTACAGTTGTGAATGATACCACTAACAAATCTCTACTAATGTTGATCCATCACTACACACATACACACACACACAAAGTCCAGGCAACTGCTTAGCTTTCAAGTAAGAAAATACTACCAGATTGAGCTTGTGCTCCAATTCACAGGGAGTGCAAAAAGAAAGAGAGAAAAGAAAATTCAAGATTCACAAGAGAGATCCAAACACATAGACTGTCAATGATAATGAAAAGTCAACCAACAGAGAGAATGAAATCAAAGATGATAGTAATTATTATCCAGTATAGACTTTATATTTATGTAATCATTAATTAATACAGTGGAGGTAGAGAAGGAAAGAGAGAAGCAGAATAATTACAGTGGAATTGAGCTTTCTAGTAGTCATAATAATTAGTGGAGATGAAGAAGAGAGAGAGAGAGACAGACAGACAGACAGAGAAGGAAAGAAAGGGATCTTCTCTTCTCTTCTAAGAAGAAAGAAGCCGGCACGACAAGTCAGTGCAGGGCATCACAGGAATAGAATTGTCATTTATCAGAGAGACAGACAGGGACAAAGCGCGAGTAGGTGCTGCAACTCATGTCACCATGTCTATGGCTACCAGAGAGATAAGAGGAGAGAGATATTCTCTATCTGATTATGACTATGCACACACACCAATTCCTTAATGACTAACTACTACTAATATATATATATATATATATATATATATATAGATTTGGTACA
>NW_011501376.1:44615-45376 GCF_000495115.2 Populus euphratica | reverse complement strand
AAAATGATGAGGATACCCTATAAAGTCTACCACTTAATATACGTGACCACACTCTCAGGCACGTGTAGGAATAGAATAAAAGAAAGAAGAAAACAAAAAAGGGAGAAATAAAAAAAAAGAATAAAGTTATATACAAGAAAAGTGAAAAAAGAAAAGAAAATAAATACTATAATTTATACAAGAACTTACTTCTTTGGCAACGACGTCAAAAACTTGACACGACTAAAAGATTGATGTCTTCTCCCAAGTGCAGGAGTGTCAAAGTAATAAATAACCTAGTAAGACTAAGGTCGAACCACAAGGAGGTTAATTGTACAAATCATAAATAACAATTATAAACAACAATAATAGTAACAAGAACAACAACAACAATATTAGTAGCAATAATAATAGTAGTAGTAGTAGTGGTGATAGTAGTAGTAGTAATAAAAAAGAAGAAGAAGAAGAAGTTGATGAGAACTTTGAGATGAAAGATTAACGTAAGGATTAAACAATGATACAAACAAATGTCAAGGTTAGAGGATCCACTAATGGTATGTCAAACAAGTATAGTATAAATTCTTATTATTTAATTGAAAACCACACACAAATGAGGTTCTAATTAGATTATAAGTTGTTAATATGATTACACTAGTCATCTTATTCGATTAATGCTAATACTTGTAAATCTCGTCAGGCATTCATGATTATAGCTTATGTTAACAACAAATCAAGTTCCTTTCATAGCTCAGGTGTTAGTTATACCATACATTATGGGTTAT
>NW_011501376.1:34627-43388 GCF_000495115.2 Populus euphratica | reverse complement strand
TATATATATATTTATATATAATTCGTTACTAATCTGTTGCTAAAGTTATATATGAATTATTCTGTTGCTAATATCCGATGCTAATGACCCTTTTTTTTAGTAGTGATTGATCAAAATAAATCAATTTGTGCTAGAAATCTATAATGTTTGAATTTGTGCTAAATTTCTAGGATTGAGTCAATTATTGTAATTGAAAAATTTGGAATTAATTGGTAAGATTTGGGGTTTAGTTGTTTGATTCATTTGGGCTTCGTATGGTTAATTTGAACTGAATTGAATTAATAAGATAAAATTATGAATAAATTGGATTGAAAAGAAAATGGGACCAAAATGAAGTTTATTTAGGATCCGTTTGTTTACTAGCAAGTAGTTTTCGTTTGGAAAGAAGTTTTTTTGAAAAATAGATTCCTGAAAAGGGAATTATTTTTCGATGCTTGTTAGTGTCATGAAAAATAAGTTGAAAAACACTTTTCAATGTTTGGTTATGTTATGGAAAATGACTTGAAAAATAACTTCTTAATATTTTTTTTTCAAGTTTATTAAAATAATAAGGAATAAATCTTTAAAATTAAAAAAGTTGAATGAAAATGAAATTGAAAAAAATAATAATCTAATTTCATAAATAATATTAAATAAAATAAATAACAATAAAAATAATGAAGATGAAATCTAATAAATAAAAAAATTAAAATATGATGAAATAAAAATTATAATAATTTTAATTTCATAAATTATTTCAAATAAAATAAGAAACAATCAAAAGAATAAGGATTAAATTTGATAGATAAAAAAAATTCAATAAAAAAAATGACAAGAAAAAAAAAAATAATAATTATAAAAATAAAGACCAAAGTTAATATAAAAATCAAATTAAATCAAATTCTAAGGGATATGATTGAAAAACAAAATTCAAAACTAAATATATAGCAATCAAAAGTTTTAGGACCAAATTTGATATAATTAACAAATAATATGATATTTCTAAATTTTTCATAACGTCTGAATAAAATAACGTCTATAATTAACAAATTGATTAGATTTATTGAAAAGAATGAAAAAAAAATATGGAAGAAGTTATATATTAAGAATAAAATTTAACAGTGTAGCATATATTTTTTTGTATATTTTTCTCAATATTTAGAATGAAAGATAAGTAATCTATTTATAGGAAAAGAAAATGAGAACATTAAAGGACACTACAAACTAAAGGATTATGGAAAACCAATAGATTAAATTCGAGAATTATGAAGTCTAAAAGATTTCAAATGACATTCAATAAATATAATTATAAATTTTATAACATTTCTCATTTAATGACCATGTACTAAAAATGTGACTTATTAAAACTTTGCATAGAAAAAACCAATAGAAACAAAACCTAAGCGAAGTGAAAAAAAGAAAAAGGTATAACATTCTTGTGTGATTGTGAATATTGTAGAATTTATTAGAAGGTTTTGTATAGATACTTCAAGATTCAATTCAATCGAAGATTTATATAAATACTTCAAGGTTCATATTTGAATGCTTTGGAATTTATGAAAATATCAAATTGCCTCGTTAAAACCTTGCATAGAAAAGTTTAATGGGAAAAAACCTAAGCAAAAAAAAAGAAAATATAATTTATATTGACTTTACTCCAAAAGCACATATCTTATGATAAATTTTTAAAGTGACGCATTCTAATATTATAGACAAACTTTTTAAAAGTTGAGGCTAGTAAAGACTTTGCAAATAAGTCTACTAATTATCACTTGACCTGATTTGCTTGAAATCATTTTTTCCTTTTCATTGAAGCTGATGCATATAAAAGAACATTGGTGAAATATGCTTTATTTTGTCTCCTTTAATTTAGCCTCCTCTAAGTTGAGTGATGCAAGTAACATTATCTTCAAATAATACTTTGGGTCTATTTTTAATTGTTTACAATCTATATTTTTTTTATGTGTTGGATAATTTACCCTAGTCATATACATTCTCGATTTGCTTAATGAATTGCAATAATTTTTGAATGATTTTATAAAGTGGCAACTAATGTTTGTTTGATACATCTCTAAGAAATTACAGTACCACTATATATAAACAAATAACTTGTTTATGAACTTTTTTTATGAGGATTAGAGAGATAATCTCCATCTTCATATCCAATTAATTGTGAATTAGATCTACTATAAAATAACCTTATTTTATTTATTCTATAGAGATAGCGAAATATATGTTTGACCCCATTCTAATATCTTTATGGGAGTGAAATTATATCTTGCCAATAAATTAACTGTAAAAAATATATATAGTCTTGAATATTTTGCAAGATACACGAGTGCTCTAATAACATTAAGATATGGTACTTTTAGACCAATAATTTATTCTTGTTTTTCTACCAGTCATAAAGGATCTTACCTCGCATCACGTAATTAAACAACTATAGGTGTACTCAATGGATGAACATTGTCCATGTAAAAGTGCTTTAAGACCTTTTCTGTATATGTTGATTGATGGATAAATTTTTCATTTGAAAGATGTTCAATCTATAAACCAAGTTAAAATTTTATTTTTTCAGGATCTTTCATCTCAAATTTATCTTTCAAATAGGTTATAGTTTTTATGAACTCTTCATGAGCACCAATAAGATTTAAAGCATTAACATATACTACAACAATAACAAATTCGGATATGGTTTTCTTAATAAAAATACATAGACAAATCTTATTATTCTTAAACTCTTTTCCTAGGAGGTATTCATTAAGATGATTATACCACATTCAACCAGATTGCTTCAACCCATATAAAGATTTATATAGTTTAATAAATAAAAAATTATAGATTTATCATAAACGGCTTTAGGCATTTTGAATCCTTTAGGGATTTTTAGATGGATATCTTTATTTAATGATCCATATAGATATGTTGTAACTAAATCTATTAAATACGCATCTAGTGTTTTTAAGAATATTAAACCAATCAAAAATCTGAAAGTGATTGCATCCATAATTGAAGAATAAGTTTCCTCATAATCAATATTAGGTTTTTATGAGAAACGTTGTGCAATAAGTTGTACATTGTATCGAACAATTTCATTGTTCTCATATTATTTTCTAACAAAAACTCACTTGTATCTAATATGCATGACACCTTTAGGTATATGAGCTACAAGTCCAAATACTTCACGTTTTGCAAGTGAGCTTAACTCTATTTGGATTACTCCTTTTCATATTGACCAATAATTTCTATGTTGGTATTCTTTGACAGTTTGTGGTTCAATTTTATTATCAATCTTGATGATGCCAAAAGCAACCTTAAATGCAAATACATCATTTATGATAATTTTATTTTGATACTGATTAGTACTTAAAAGTGCATTTTTATCATGGTTTTATATCATCATTTTGCACTTGAAGTATCAATAACTCCTTAACTAAAATATGTTTTATAATAATGTATCTAATAAGATAAGATACCTATAATTTGTGGTAAATGTCTATTTTTAATGCAGGTCTATCACATAAATGAAAGGATTGATTGATGACTTGAAGAACTTAAATTGCATGGATAAAGAGATGGTCAAACTTAGAGAAGAGATGTCGGTGCAATCCAAACCGGAACACTGTTCGGTAATTGGGTTATATCTGGAGCTACAGATCTCAGATTTAGGTCCAATTTATATGGATGGAAAGGTAAGACATAGGCCTACAACTTTCATATGGAGCCCAAGATCTAAAAAGGCCATTATCAAGTCCAAATTGTAGCAACAACAAAGAAGCCCGAATCTGTCTTCCAGCCCGAGCACTGTTCGGTATTTTGGCCATATCTGGAGTTCTAGAAGTCCAAATGAGCTGAATTTTTTACACAAGAAAGCTGAGACAATTGTCTACAACTTTCATGTTTGCAACTGGCTCCAGTTTTGACGTTATCAATGACGTTTTGGGCAGACAAGAGAAGATAAGGATTGTCACCAAGTCAAGAGTTGGCTACCCACGATGACGTTTTGGGCAGACAAGAGAAGATAAGGATTGTCACCAAGTCAAAAGTTGGCCACCCACTTATCAATTAGTCATCAAATCAATAGTTCCCAATTTTGGCCTATAAAAGGAGGCATTTGCCATGCATTTAGGCATCTTGGTTTTTAGATTAAGATCATGCTCTTCCTTTCTCTCTTTGTAATGTTTATGCTTTGCTTTCATTAATATTAAGTTTATGCCTTTCATTTCCTTTCCTTTACTTAGTTAACTTTTATGTTCTTATTTTGTTTATCTATTTTGCTTTCTTTCATTATGTCTAGCTAAGTTAATTATGTCAAGGTGAAAAGGTTACACTAATGGTGTGAGAATAAGTATAATGTAAACTTAATATGGACTTTAATGTTTGATACTAACATGTTTTATATTTGTTATCTTGTTCACTTTTTAATACTTTGCTTGTTAAATGACTAATCTTGATTTATGTTGTATAACACTTGGTACAACAAATGCTTGGCACTTTCATAGCCCATAATGTATGGTATAACCGACACCTGAGCTATGAAAGGAACTTGATTTGTTGTTAACATAAGTTATAATCATGAATGCTTGACGAGATTTACAAGTATTAGCATTAATTGAATAAGATGACTAATGTAATCATGTTAACAATATATAATCTGATTGGAACCTCCTTTGTGTGTGGTTTCCAATTCAATAATAAGAGTTTATACTATACTTGTTTGATATACCATTAGTGGAACCTCTAACCTTGACATTTGTTATTATTATTGTTTAATCCTTACATTAATATTTCATCTCCAAGTTCTCATCATCTTCTTCTTCTTCTCTTTCTTTATTATTATTATTATTACTACTACTAGTATTACTACTACTATTACTACTATTATTATTATTAATATTATTGTTGTTGTTGTTATTATTATTGTTATTGTTGTTGTATTTTTGTTATTTATAATTTGTACAATTAACCTCCCTGTGGTTCGACCCCGGTCTTGCCGGGTTATTTATTACTTCGACACTCCTGCACTTGGGAGAAGACATCAATCTTTTAGTCGTGTCAGATACAAAATCTTTTATGTGTGAACATAATTTATAGAGATCTCATTATTTACAATACCTAGATCTATTCAGGAGATATCCTTTTAGGAGGTCTCTCTCTAATGAGATCAATATTACAAAATGATTTTGACACAATATTTATCGTCTATTTTATCATCTATTTTTGTAATTTTTATTTTCTAAAATTTTTATCCTTATTACCAATAAGTTTTCTATGCTTCAAGCCTAGCATAGATTTATTTGCTATTATGTTGCTTTTTTCTTCTTTAGAAATTTCAATTCTAGATGAAGCATTTGTAGTTAAAATATGAGATTTAGTTAATTGATTTGTAATATTTTATAAGTGAATTATTTTTTGAACTTCAAGTTCACATTAAGTTATCATTGGATCAAAATGAGATAACTTTGGGTTATTCCAAGTAATATTTTGTCGTGCCTTAGGTACTAACTTTTCTTTCCTTAATGATGAGAAAATGTTTTCATAAAAATGGTTGTCTTCAAAATGTGCCTTAGAAACATCACTAGTTAAATGTTTAAGGAATCTAATAATAGATGGAGAATCAAAACCAACATAAATTCATATTTTGTAAGGGTGTTTGAGAGTGTGGTTTTTTTATTTTAAAAAAATTATTTTATACATCAACACATTAAAATAATCTAAAAACATAAAAAAATAATTTAAAGCAGAAAAATAAAAAAAAAATCAAATTTTTTCAAACAAGCCCTATATTGTGGACCTATTTTAGTTCTTTGTGGGGGTGCTATAGGCACATTTACCGCATACTAAAATATTGTAGATGAAATATATTTGGTGGTATATCAAAAATAAGTTGCAAAGAAAAATATTTATGGTAAACAATTGATCTAATTTTAATCAATGATGCATCAAATAGTATGTTCCCAAATAGATATAGGCAATTTTGATTTCATAAGTAATGATCTAGTAATTAATTGAATGTACTTTATAAATGATTCGACTAGACTATTTTAAGTATGTATATAAGCAACAAGATGTTCAACATCAATTTCAATAGAAGTGCAAAAGGTATTAAATGCTTAAGAAGTAAACTCACTGGTATTGTCCAATCAAATTTTCTTGATTCGATAATTAGGAAATTATGCTCATAGTCTGATAATCTGTGTTATTAATCTAAAAAATACAACATTTCAACTAGAAAGTAAAATAACATGTGACTATTTACTTTATGCATCAATTAATACCATAAAATTTCTAAAAGGTCCGTTTCATGGATGAATAGGTCCACATATATCTCCTTAATTTTTTTCAAGAAAAGATGGCGATTCTATAACAACCTTTGATGGAGATGGTTTGATAATTAATTTACCTTGAGAACATGCAATATATAAATTTTCAGTTGGTAAAAGAATCTTCAGGTTTTTTAAAGGATGCCCATATGAATTTTCAATAATTCATTGCATCATTATTGATCTTGAACATCTAAGTAAATCATGTCAAAGCATAAATATATTTGGTTCAAAACAATTTTGGTGTACCATAACATTTGTTTTAATAGATTTTATTAACATGTAATAAATTTTAGAAGAGAAAAGATATAATTTTCCAAGTAAAAGCTTATAGCTTGAAATATAATATAAAGATACTATTTTTTGTCTTCATCTATTGTTTCAATATACTAACCATTAGCATATATATTTTTAAAACTAAGTAAATTTTTTTTGGACTTAAATGAATATAATACATCTATGATGCCTAATTTTGTGTTATTTGGTAACAAAATATTAGCTTTTTCAAAGCCTTTAATCATGTATATTGGACATGATATTATAGTGACATTAGCTTTAGTTAATGTCAAATATTTAAAGTATTTTTTTTCTTGGGAATTTTATGTGTTGTTGCAATGTCTGCTAAACATAAATCTCTATCATGAAAAGCTATGTCTCTATTTAAAATATAATTAAAGTTTATTATTTAACTAAAATAAAATTGACATTGTTTATTGAAAATATCCTAATACAAATAAAAATATTAATCATGAGTTTTTAAAGAAATTAGAAATATCAAGATGAGTATTATGACCTTTAAAATTATCTTTATGAATAAAATTAGTTTCAACCATATTTTGTTTTGGAGATGCTTGATATAAACTTGTAAGATGTTTTGGTGTTTGACAAGGGTAAGACTAATGACCATGCATACTACACTTATAACAGTTATCTTTAGGTTTACATAAATTCTTTCATTTTCTTGTTTGGCTTCATTGTGTCTCCACTTCTTGTGGTATGATGATGAGTTGTCTTTTGGAAGATTATTTCTTCTCATTTAGACATAGGTTCCATTCACTTCAGGGAATGGTATAGAACTTGTGGGATATGTTTAATGATTTTTTATCAAAAGCTTATTATTTTGTTTAACCACAAGAAGACATGAAATTAATTTTAAATATTTCTTGAAATTACATTCTCTATACTATTACTACAAAACAATATTTGAGGCATGAAAAACAGAAAATATTTTATCTAACATTTGATCTTCTATGATATTTTCACTATACAATTTTTATTATAAGGTAATTTAAAAAAAAATAGAATTACATTCACTAACGGATTTAAAGTTTTGCAACCTTAGGTATAACCAATAATAATGAGCTTGAGGGAGTAAGATAAATCTTTGGTTGTCATATATTTCCTATAGATTTGGCCATAGAATAAGATAATTTTTTATTATGTGATATTTAACTTTTAATCTTTCATGAAGATGGTGATAAATGAAAGACATTGTTTTTGTTTGATCCTATAAGGATACATTATTTTCTTTTTTATTTGTCTAAGAATTATAACTTCCAAATGAATCTTACGCTAATGATCCATGAAAAAAAGTTATTCCTATATATCTCAAGAGCGATAAATTTAAGTTTCATTAGATTCAACATTATATATATAAAAGAAACAAGTTATTAAATAAAATCATGAATAAAAAAGAAAAAAAATTAGTCTTTTAAGATTGTTATTCAATTATTTAGAAATACTTTAAGAATTGTATTTAATTCTTAAGAAACTTACAGAGCCAAATATATTTCATAAAGTATGAACAATAATGAAAAGAGAAAAAATATTAAAATTGATACAAGCCACGAATATAAGAGTTCCTATGTGCGAAGATTTCAATATAAATTAAGTAAAGTGATAATGTGTAAAAAAAAATAAAGAACAAGTAAAAACATATATATTTAAAATAAAACTTAAAAGGGAAGTTCATATCTATATTGTTTTTTCTCAATGCTTAGAGTACAAGATAATTATTCTATTTATAAAAGAAGAAAATGAAAATATTAAAAGATATTAGAAAATCCAAGTGTCATGAAAAAAAAAAAACTAAACTCAAGAATTATGAAGTCTAAAAGATTCTAATAAGTATTCAATATATATAATTATAGATTTTATAATAAAAAGGGTTTTTTCTTTAGATTTTTTTAAATTCAATTGATATATATGTGTGTGTGAGAGAGTGATAGGATAAAATTAGATTATGATCACTCAAATAGACATAAAAAAAATATTATAAGAATTTATCTTATGACAAAGAAAACTCGGGTTATAAAAGTTTAAAATCATTATGTCATTTAAATTAAACTAAAGTGACTTTATTTCTATACATTTTATTTTAGTGTTGTATCTTAATAAACATAGTGATGAGGACCTAATATATATATATATATATATATATATATATATATATATATAAA
>NW_011501376.1:29106-33728 GCF_000495115.2 Populus euphratica | reverse complement strand
AAATAAATATTTACCATAAATTAAAGGTATCTTATATTATTAGATACGTTATTATAAAATATGCTTTAGTTAAGGAATTATTGATACTTCGAGTGCAAAATGATGAAATAAAACCTTGATAAAAATGCACTTTTAAGTACTAATTAGTTATCACCTAGCAATTAGAGGAACCAGGGATTCTAAAGGCATGCACTAATTCTAAAAATTTAGATAGAGGATTAATTATAATTAAAAGAAGAACCATGTCACTTTTAAAACATTATTTCTAACAAAAAATTATGTTTATTATGTATTTTTCTTAAAATTATCTTTTTTAATTGTCATTAATTATCCTAACTATTCTTTTTTATTATTGCTTTTTTATTAAATTATCTTGTGAAGCAAAAAAAAAAAAAAAGAAGTTAAGTCCCCAAAATACAAGATGTGTTGATTTGATCATTTTAAAAAAAAATTGGAATTTATTTTTTAACTGAGGGATTGTTTTTAAGAAGAAAAAAATTCATTCTAATCTCAAAAATAGAAGATGTGTCCGTGTGATTGTTTATAAATACTTGGCTCTTGATCCCTTGAAAGGAGGTTTGTTTAAAAAAAAAATGAAAAAGGAAATTTATTAATGAAAGTTTGAACCCTGGACATATTTTCCTTTTGTGCCATAACCAAGAGTAACAACATGCAAATATTCTATTCCTTCCTTTTGCGCTTTTTTTTATTTTTTTTTACAATAAATTAAAAGAAGTAAACATTTTGAATGGATCATACGAGCTAGTTAATGTTCCTTTCCTTTTCTATTCAATTTGTTTCTTCCTGCACTTTTCCTACCTCATTTTGTAAACAAAGATCCATGCTATTTTATAAGTCAATATCAAGGATTATCGAGCAATCATCCTCTAATCACAAGGAATCCCAGTTTATATAGTCAGATCCTAGATTTTAGATTTTTAACACCCACATTTATACCTTAAGAATCGAAGGAAAATTGCAGATCCATGGCAAACTTTATACATGTTTCAAGATAAACAAAGAAAACATCAGCATCCAAGGCTAGGGTATTTGAACTTGATTGCATGGAACTAACTCTCTTATAATAAACTTGAACTAGAGTCGTGGGAATCGACTGTAATTGCCTTAGCACTATTACTGTTGTCCAAGATCACTCGTCTCCTCTCTCTTCTGTGCCTTTTTGTTTCTTATTCTTTGTCTCTCCTGTTGATCTCTCCTGTGCTCCCTCCCTCTCCCTTTTATTTTCTTTTTGTTTTTGCACTTGTTACTGCCTTTTAGAGATGAGCTCAATCTTTGTTGAAAAGGAAATAGATCACCGTCAATATTTCATTGCTTGATTTGTGGAGAGGGGATTAAAATTTGAAAATCAAATCTTGCATCAGAATGAAAAAGGTTAGGTTGGCCGACTAAGGAGGTATGTTTGATTCAGAATCTGTAGTGGATCTTGGAAGTTAAACCCTGATTTCTTGCGCCGAGATTGTAGTTGACATGTTTCTTTCGTTTCTGCGCCACTACGAGACTCAATTAAGACCAAGATCAAGCCCTAAATTTGCATGAAAAACAGTCGTTTCTGCCTTCCCTCTTTTTCGAGAAACTTGCACAGAATATGAATGAGAGGCTGCCGTTTCCTTTTGATCTTCAACAACTTGTTCTTTAATTTAAGTAAAACGCACAATTTCACTTTGAGTGAAACAACGTCGTTTTTGTTTCTCTAGCAGAATTAGGTTTCTTATTTGGTTTAATTGCGTCAAACTTTAGCATAGTCCCTCCATTTCAGTGCCTTTTGCTCCTCCATCCATGGTCTTTTAATTTCTTATTTTTTTCAATTCTCATCTTCTTTCCTCAATTTCTTTCAATTTCACCCCTAAAAGAGTTACCTTAGGCCCTTTTATTTTTTCTAGGATTCCATTTTAGTCCCTGATTGTTCAATTTTCTATTTTAAGCAAAATTGTCTCCTAATTTCAATTTTATTTTTTAATTAAGCCCTTATTTGATTTTTTTTAACTTAACTATTTATTTTAAACTCATCGTTGAACCTCAATTTCTTTGAATTTTAACTAGATTAAATCAATTTAAGCCTTTTCCCCTCAATTGCTTCTTCAATTTTGATTCTTTATGACTTAAAAATTTTCAAACTTTATTTTTACCCTCGATATCTAGTTGTTGATACAATTTTAACCTTGAATATTTATTTATTTTTTATTTTTTAACACATAAAAAATATTAAAAAAATGATGAAAATAACAAAATCATTAAAATTAACTAAATTTATAAAAAAATATTTTTTGGATTTCTACTTTTGTTTTTCAAAATATTAAAAAAAACAAAAAAAATTAAGTTACAACAACAAGAAAACTATTACACCATCAAATTACTATATGAAGCACTAATAATCATAATGGGAGGTGGTATCTAGCTTGTTTTGCCTTTGTGACAAGCGTGTGACGTCTTTGACATGGTCATCCTACAAAAAATAACATCAATATCTTCACAGCGACTAGTACTAAAATTCTTTTTGAACTTATATACTTGTATGTAAAAAAACTTTTACAAGGATTTTAAACAACATTTCTACTTAGTAGATTCAATATATTATACATTGGCGAAGATGACAAGCAAAAATGCTGATGGTTGGAGATGTATTAATAAGATGCTTCTGCTACTCACATGAGCATTATATAATATCCTTAGCTATTGTATTATGTCAGACTTAATGCCCGAAGAACCTCATCAGACTCAACATTTCCAGGTGCACCACCCTCCACTGCAAGAAGAGACCATGACCTTTTTATTGTTGGTGTAGTTTGTAAATAAATAAATAAAAATATTTATCACACATTGGAAAGAAACACCCTCTCCTAATATTTCTAAGTGTGAGTTTCTATTGTGTAGTAAATTAAGTCATGGTGGATAAACTCTCTTATTTGTCTTTCTAATGTTATTATATGGATATTTAAAATATCAAAAGATAGCATTTGAAACTTGAAACTTAATATGAACAGTTATACTGTTTCATGAATAGTCATACTATTTGATGAATAATTATATTATTTTATCAACAATTATATTGTTTGATGAACAATTATATTGTTTCATCAATAATCATATTGTTTGATGAACAATCATATTGTTTTATCGTTATGTTTCAAGTCTCTAAAAGCATGTTACTACAAAGAAAAGAAACAAAATAAAATACATATATTCTTTTCTTGATCTTATCTTCTCATTCTTTTAGAGGTTTAGAGGGCTTAGTTATATCTTGGAGGTGTTGTCTCTATGTGAAACAAATAAATACCTTAAAGATAGTATTTTCATGCATCGAAGTCAACTCCATATTTATTTCCATCCTAAACTTTCCTAACAATTTTAAGGTGTTTACTTTGATGGAGACAAATATGAATTCTAGCGTCAAAGTTGTTAAAGATGTTAAAATTCAATTAGACTGGTTTTATGGTATGAATTACACAAGATGGATGGACAAGATGATATTCCTGCTTACTTATTAAAGATTTACTACATTCTTGATCCGAATTTATCTGCACTACCTAAACTACAAGAAGATGAATCTGTCACTATTAAGACTGCAAGAGTAAAACATGAAGAAGATGAAGTGCTTTGTCGAGGGTATATACTAAATACTCTAACTAGTCAACTTTATGACATCTTCTACAAATTAAAGTTGCCAAAAGAAATTTAGGTTGTCTTGGAGACACACTACAAGTAGAAAAAATCATGTTCTGATTATTTTCTTGCTTTAAAATTTTTTGAGTATGAGATTACTAAGAATAAGCCAATCATGGAACAACTCCATGAAATTCAAATGCTGATTTCAAAACTTAGTGATTTAGATATCAAAGCTCCTGATTCACTTCAAGTGGGGATTGTTTTATCAAAACTTCCTCCATCCTGGAATGAATATAGGAAAAAGATGTTACATTGTACAGACAATTATATCTTTGAATAGTTTCAAACATGCTTGTAAATTTAGGTTTAATCTCGTATGCGTGAATTGCAAGTAATAAATTTTAAAGTGAATTTGGTTACTGAAATTGGTTTGACAATGACTCAAAACAATCTGAAAGTACAAAAGAAAGAAAACAAATCCAAGAAGAAATATAATGCTAATAAGAAGCAATGTTTGTTCCATTATGGAAATAAAGGGCACTATATAAAAGAGTGTATATTCAAGAGTTTCAATAATAAAGGTGGTTATTTCAAAATGAATATAGTTGAAAAAGATGAAGTTAGGGAGTTAGTTGTCATGGTTTCAAACATTCAAATTGAAATGATTACTGAATCAAATACAGTAGCTAATGTTGTAAAGACTTTAGATTGGTGGTTGCATTCTAGTGTAACAGTTCATATTTGCAACAATAAAGTGATTAGTACTTAAAAGTACATTTTTATTAAGGTTTTATATCATCATTTTGCATTTGAAGTATCAATAACTCTTTAACTAAAACATATTTTATAATAACGTATCTAATAATATAAGATACCTTTAATTTGTGGTAAATATTCATTTTAAATATAGGCCTATCATATAAATGAAAAGATTGATTGATGAATTTAAGAACTGAAATTGAAAGGACAAAGAGATGGCCAAACTTAGAAAAGAGATG
>NW_011501376.1:28776-29011 GCF_000495115.2 Populus euphratica | reverse complement strand
TCTCAGATTTAGGTCTACTTTATATGGATGGAAAGGTAAGACATAGGCCTACAACTTTCAAAATCTAAAAAGGCCCTTTTCAATTCCAAATTAGAGCAACAACAAAGAAGTTCGAATCTATCCTCTAACCCGTGCACTATTTAGTATTTGACCCATATCAGGAGTTCTAGAAGTCCAAATAACCTCAATGTTTTACATAAGAAAGCTAAGACAATTTCCTACAACTTTCATGTTT
>NW_011501376.1:17852-28163 GCF_000495115.2 Populus euphratica | reverse complement strand
TGTATTATTGTTATTTATAATTTGTACAATTAACCTCTTTGTGGTTCGACCTCGGTCTTGCTGGGTTATTTATTACTTCGACACTCCTGCACTTGGGAGAAGATATCAATCTTTTAGTCGTGTCACAAACCATGGTTAAAGACTTATAAAAAATTGAAAAAACCAGAAAAGGTTTTGATGGGTAACTATAATTCTGCTAAAGTTTTGGGAAAAGGAACTATTGAGTTGTATTTTACTTTTGGACAAAAATTATCTTTACTCAATGTGTTCCATATTCCTGAAATTAGAAAAAACCTTATATCTGTTAATCTTTTGAGCAAAAAAGGGTTCAAGATTGTTTTGCAGTCTGATAAGGTTATTGTAACTAAGAGTAAGATGTTTGTAGGAAAGGGTTATTCCTGTGATGACATGTTTAAGTTCAGTATTAATGAAATCAATGTAATTTCAGCTTATATGGTTGAATCTACTTTTCTTTTTTGGCATGCTAGAATAGGACATTTAAATTATAGATATTTGAACTATATGTATAAGCATAGTTATATTTCATATCAACATATAATAAAAATAAATATGAAATATGTATTCAAGTAAATATGACAAAAAAGTCTTTTTTTAAAGTAGAAAGGAATTCTCAATTACTCAAATTGGTCCATTCTAATATCTATGAAATAAATGGTATGTTGAGAAGGGGTCGGAAAATATATTTCATAACTTTCATTGATGATTATTCTCGTTTTACCTATGTTTACTTGTTAAGAACTAAAGATGAAGCCTTTGGAAAATTCAAGGAATTTAAGAAAATAGTAGAAAATCAAAAGGAAAGGCAAATTAAATTTCTTAGAAGTGATAAAGGTGGAGAATACTTTTCTAAAGAGTTTTCTATATTTTGTGAAGAAAACATAATAATTCATCAAATGACAGTACCTTATACACCACAACATAATAGACTTGCTGAAAGGAAAAATAGGACCTTAGTGGATAAGGTCAATGCCATGCTTTTGAATGTTAAATTACCAAATAATTTATGGGGTGAAGCCTTACTACATGTCACATTCATAATAGAGTACCATCTAAAAAATCAAATGTTTTTCCCTATAAAACATGGAATGGTAGAAAACCAAATCTGAATTATTTTAAAGTGTTGTGTAGTTTTTTTATAAAAGTTCTGATCCTCAAAGAACAAAATTACAACCCAGAGTTCGTAAAAGTGTTTTTATTGATTATGCACAAAATTCAAAGGCCTATGGACTTTTGGATTTATAAACTAATATGATTATTGAATTTTACATGTTGAATTTATCAAATGTAAATTCATAAGTGATTCAAATGTAGAAGAACCAAATCTAAAAGTAATGACTACTAGTTTAACGTTAAGTGAAAAACGTAAAAATTTAGAAGTAATAGGTTCAAGTGAACCTAGAAGAAGTCAAAGAGTTAGAAAGGAAAAACACATAGATACAAATTTTATTTCTAGATTCAATTATATTTTTTGTGGAAGGTGATATAAATATAATATTAAAAAAGACAACTATGATCTTAAATATAGAAGATGATCCAAAGACATTTAGTCAAGCTATGTCTTTTAGGGATGTTGCTTTTTAGAAAGAAGCAGTAAATGATGAAATGGATTCAATATTGTCTAACAATATTTAGGTCTACTAGATTTACCTCCAGGTTCTAAGTCAATAGGATATAAGTGGGTGTTTAGAAGAAAATACAATACCGATGCTCCTGTACAAACCTTCAAGGCAAGAATGGTTGCCAAAGGTTTTACTCAAAAGGAGGATGTTGATTATTTTGACACTTATTCTCCAGTGGCAAGAATTACATCAATTAGAGTTTTATTTGCATTAACATCAATTTATAAATTGTATATTCATCAAATGGATGTAAAGACGAATTTTCTAAATGGAGATTTAAAGGAAGAAGTGTAAATAGAGCAACTTGAGGGTTTTATACTTCCTGTAAATGAAGAAAAGTTTGTAAATTGGTAAAGTTCTTATATGGTTTAAAACAAGCTTTGAAACAATAGCATAAAAAGTTTGACAGAGCAATTTTGTTGAATGGTTCTCATCATAACAGTTCTGATAAGTATATGTATTCTAAATTTATAAAAGATTTTGGTGTGATCATTTGTCTCTATATAGATGACATGTTAATATTTAGCACCAATATGATTGAAATAGTTAAAACTAAAAGATATCTCACTTCTATCTTTAAAAATGAAAGATCTTGGTGAAGTAAATACAATTTTAGGTATCAAAGTTAAGAAACATAGTAGTGGTTATGCACTTATTCAGTCACATTATATTGAGAAAATGTTTGATAAGTTTAAGCATCTCAATATAAAGGAGGTTAATACCTCATTTGACTCTATTATGAAGTTAAATGATAATTGTGATAAAGCGGTAGCATAACTAGAATATGCTAGTACCATTGAAAGTCTTATGTATGTTATGCATTGTACAAGACCAAGATATATAAGCAAGTCGAATATAGATTGTTGAAAGGCAATTGCAAGAGTCTTTGGTTACCTAAAAAGAACGATCGATTTAGGCTTGTTTTATTCTGATTTTCCAATTATGATTGAAGGATATAGTAATGGAAGTTGGATGACTAGTTCAAGTGATAATAAGTCCACATCATGATGAATATTATCACTTGGAGGAGGTGTAATATCTTGGACATCTAAAAAACAAATATGCATCTCTAATTTTACCATGGAATCAAAATTTATTGTTATAACTACTGCAGGTAAAGAAGCAAAATAGCTAATAAATATGTTGTTTGATATTAACTTATGGCCAAAACATATGTAAGCTATTTCTTTATATTGTGATAGTGAAACAACTATGTCTCGAGCTTATAATAACATTTATAATGGTAAGTCAAGACATATAAGCACTTGACATGGATATATTCAATAGTTGATTACAAATGGTGTAATCACCATTATCTATGTGAAGTTTGTAAATAATTTAGAGGATTTGCTCACAAAAGGACTATCTAGAGACATAGTATGAAAAACAATTAATGGAATGGGGTTGAAACATGTTATTAAAGATACCAACAATAGAAACCCAACTTTGGATTACCAAAAAGCTTATCTCTTAGTTTAATGGGTAATAACAAGTTACTGTTTTGTATATATTAGACACTAATAATTAATTTAAGTCCATATTTGATAGTATTCAATATGTTCTATTATGAAAAGTAGGATGAACGTGGACTCTTAATAAAATTTAAAGTTCGTGTCTGATGTAATAGAGACACGTATAATTCCACCTATCTAAATATAACAATAATGTCGCTTTTGACAAGAGTTAGGGGGTTCTCTTGTAAATATTAAAAAAAAATTATTTTAGTACATGACCATAATAATGCTAAACAGTTGTAAACCTCTTTAAGAGTTTGGATAATATTAAGTGTATAGTATCTTTTATTCTATAACAAGTTTTGGTTTAATCTGCAGACATCATTAGCTTTAGTAGGATTCAAGTTTTAACACTAATTGAAGGTTTAAATTGTAAAATACCTTCTTGTGAGCATAATTCTATCAAGTGAAAAGACCTTTATTACAAACTAGTAGGGGATTATTACTGTAGTATGTAAATAAATAAAGAAAAGATGTTTATCCCACATTGAAAAGAAACACTCTCTCCTAATGTTTCTAAGTGTGAGTTTCTATTGTGTAGTAAATTAAGCTATGGTGGATAAACTCTTCTATTTAGCTTTCTAATGTTATTATGTAGATATTTAAAATATCAAAAGATAGCATTTGAAACTTGAAACTTCGAACTTAATATAAATAGTTATACTGTTTCATGAATAATCATACTATTTGATGAACAATCATATTATTTCATTAACAATCATATTGTTTGATGAACAACCATAATATTTCATCGATAATTATATTGTTTGATGAACAATCATATTGTTTTATCAATAGTCATATTATTTAATGAATAATTATACTATTTTATCATCATGTTTTAAGTTAATAAATACATGTTACTATAAAGAAGATAAATAAAAAAAAATATATACATATATATTTTTATTAATCTTATTTTCTCAATTTTTTAGAGGTTTAGAGGGTTTAATTGTATCTTGAAAATATTATCTCTAAATGAGATAAATAAACATTTTAAAAATAATATTTTCACAACACTAAATCAACTCTATATTTATTTTTTTTCTAAACTTTTCTAATAATTATAATTTACGAATCTAAACCAACTTCATATTTATTTTCTTCTTAAATTTTTCTAACAATTATAACTCACATCTTTGACAGTATAAGGAGTTCACCATCATTGCTTGATAATGAAAACCCCCTCTACCTCCATCTCCAACCCCAACCTACAATTTTGATGTCCACACGATCAATATTCACATGTAATGCTGACTCACTAACCTTTAATACGACACTCAAAAACAAAACTAATTAAGATTTATAATTCTTTGGCTGATTTTAAGTCATGAGAAAAATTCAAATCCATGAAAGCAAGAAATACGAAAATACACACCATTATCAATATTTACAATGAGATCGATTACCCTTAGCGTGACATCCAGAGAAACCCAAGTAGGATTTAATTTTTGGGTGTTTTGTAGTCAATTTTTTCGATGGAATATCAAGCAGGAGAGCTGATTTACGTGGTTGTTAGTAGGGAAGGGCTGCGATGTGATGGATGGTGATGATCGATGAATATGTTTGGGCTGTGAGTTGGAGCTCGACTGGACAGTGATTTAGGGGACATCTAGTCCGATGGAAAGGGAAGTGAGGGGCTGTTGTGAACTGGGTTTTTAGGTGGTAAGGTGGCGATGTGGAGGAAGATTCATGAATGGTAATCTCTTGGTATTTGACTAGATTTAATTAATGGCGTAGACTGGTGGTCCATCGAGGTGGTGAGGTTGATTGGTGTGGGCTTGCCGGTCAGGTCTTCTAGGAAAAGAGAAAGGAGATATAGTGGATATGTCAGGGACTTTGGTGGTGAATTGCAGGTCAGCTTTAAGCGATGGAGAAGACGATAATGGGACAATGGCCTCTTGTTCGGGTTGGCTCGGGTAGGAAGGACGAATGGGCGGTTTTTTTTTTCTTTTTTAAGTTTTGTCTATGTATCTTCATAGTTTTCTTTTTCTCAATTTATATCATGGGGTTTATTGTCAAGATAGAAAATAATACCAGAAAGATTTTTATATGAAGATTTATAATTTAAAATTTTTATGGTAAGAAATTATTTTAATTTATTTTGAAGGATCTCTCTTTGTATAATTTTTAATTTTGCTTGCATATTTCTTTTTCTCATCAATGTAATATTCCTTTATATCATTTAATTCCTCATTATTTTGGTCCTTCTTTTCTCTAATTTTTTTGTTTTTCTTTTTTTATATTAGAAAATATGTTAGAAATAGGGTAAAAAATAAGATATGACATGGGTTTGGACCCCTAAATGCCTCCATCACTACTCTATGGTATAACTAATCATTAACTAAATGAAATTGAAGTGAGAACACTAAATTAAAACATGTATTTGTATATATATAGTTCCAGCAAGCCTTTTCAAATCTCTTAGTTCATGTGAGAATCTAGCATATTTTAAATTTAGGGGAATTTCTTTAAAGAGTTTGGTGGATGGAATGCATCTCCAATTTCTTAATATTCTAAATTTTAGCATAGTTAAGCTATGAACATGAGAACTATAAAATAACTATCATTGTTCATTACTTAGATAACTATGTTTGTTGATCAATTTTATTTATTATTTTATGGTATTTTAAAAGTTCAATATTCATCTTAATTATTATATAATACATCTAAAACACAATAAATCTTACCATTCCATATTGTTCATTTCCTCTACTTTCATTTAAGGATGAAATTGTTTAATCAATAACAAATTTAGTACATGAACTTTGCCTTCTCTTAATTTCATTTTTTCACCCAATAGTGATATCATAGCCATCGTTAGACAATAAAGATTATTGTTTGTATATTTTAATTACTATTAATGTTAATTTTGAATTAATTTTATGTACAAAAATTATTTTCTCAATTTTTCTCTCATAATTTTTCAAAAAGAGAATTTTGGCTATTCTTTTGGCCAAAGCTGACTAAATTACTTAAATCTAGTTGGAATCTAGGATTCTGGCTAGAATCTTGTTAAAAATCAAAACAATGTTTTTCATGGTTGTTGGCATGACCAAAAGATTGATGTCTTCTCCCAAGTGCAGGAGTGTCGAAGTAATAAATAAACCGGCAAGATCGGGGTCGAGCCACAAGGAGGTTAATTGTATAAATTATAAATAACAACAATAACAACAACAACAATAATAATAACAACAACAATAACCATAATAATAATAATAATTGTAGTAGTAGTAGTAATAGTAATAATAATAATAATAGAAGAAGAAGAAGAAGTTGATGAGAACTTTAAGATGAAAGATCAATATAAGGATTAAACAATGATAACAACAAATGTCAAGGTTAGAGGATTCACTAATGGTATGTAAAACAAGCATAGTATAAAATTTTATTATTCAATTGGAAATCACACACAAAGAAGATTCCAATCAGATGATCTAAAATTAGAATTTAAATATGTATGTATGAAACTAATACTCTCTATATTTATATAAATAGGTTGGAAAATCAAAATGAGTAGTAACATATCTCTATAAAACATACTTGATACTAACAAATTGATGGGACCAAATTTCTTTGATTGACACCAAAATATGAGAATTGTTTTCAAGCAAGTAAATAAGTTATATGTTCTAGAAAATTTAATTTTGAATGCCCTTGTTGAGGATGCTGAAGAAGAAGTTATGAACGAACACTGGTGTCATCTTGATATCAATAAACAAATTATATATATGATGTTAGCTAGTATGTTATCTGACCTTCAAAGGCAACATGAGAATATAGATATCCATACTATAATTATACATCTCAAAAAATTATTTGATTAGGCCAGTAGATCCGAGAGATATGGGTACTCTAAGGAATTATTCCACTACAAGATGATATTAAGTTCTTTAGTGAATACCTATATTTTGAAAATGATTGGTTATATTGAGAAATTAGACCAATTGAGTTTTGTTATGGATCATGAGTTAAGTGCTGACTTGGATTTGCATTCATTGCCCTAAAGCTTTTCTCGATTCATTATAATCTATCACATGAACAAGTTGGATAGTACATTGTTAGGATTGCTTAATATGCTTAAGACTACTAAAGGGGGGCTTAAAAAGGAAAATGACCTAGTTTTTTTAGTTCAATGTTTTAAAATGTCTAAGAAGAAGGATAAGAAGAATAAAGGGTATTACCTCTAAAGAAAACAAACCTACTAGGAGCGTAAAAAAAGATAAAGGCACTTATGATCATGGTGGTGAGGAAGGACATTAGAGAAGGGATTACAAGGAACACCTTGCAACCGTGAAGGCAAAGAAGCTTAATAAAGCTTCTACTTTATATATGTTTATAATTTAAAACTATTTTACTACTTTGCATTATAGTTCTTGGGTATTAGATATTGAATATGGTTTTTACATTTGCTATTAAATGCAGAAACTAAAAAAAAAAGTAGAAGATTAGTTGAAGAAAAAATAGACATACGACTCAGAAATAAGGTATGAGTTGTTGCATTAGCTGTATAAACCAATTATGCATTAGCTGTAAGAACTAGTTATTTTATTTTACCTAATGGGCTGATACTAGATTTTATAATTGTTATTTTGTTTCAATATTTTAAGATATTATTATCATTTTATTTAGTATTAAATGGATTTAAATTTCTTATAGAGGATAAATGTTGTTATTTTATAATAATGATATTTTTATGAATACGGTAATTATATGAATGGTTGTATATACCTAAGTTTAAAATGCTCAAGTTCAATATAAACTACAATAAAATTGAAATATAAATTGGAATAAGTATTAAGAAACTATGATTGGATTAAGGTGGTTAATATTTGACCAAACATTTTAAGGATTATCTAAAAGAGAATAAGATTCTCTATATCTTTTAGAAAACTGCATCCAAATAAAATATACTCTCAAAGCTAAAACATTGGATATTTAGCCTAAACCTAAAGAAATATAAAATCTCTATAAATTTGGTAAAACATGTCATATATTAATAAGATAAAAACTTCTTTTAAAAGCTGTGAATGATATGTTACTCATAACTGATGAGCTTACCAATTATTTATAAGTAATATATGATATTTATTCGAAGAAATGACTAGACATTATGAACTTTATATAGTAACCAAGTTTAGAACTTGATTAATTTATCTAAAGGGATACAACTTAATAGATTTAAGTAGCTCTTTAAATGAAAGACTAATATAAAAGACAATGTACAAATATACAATACAAACTTTAAGGAATAGGAATATCATATTTTAATGGTATAATCAATACATTTGATTTCATAAAAAATATGGATAAAACTTGTGTTTATAGAAGGTTAATGGAAGTGGTGTTGTTTTCCTAATATTATACATAGATAACATATTATTTTTAAGAAACAATATATTTTTACTTTAATTAGTAAAGTTTTAACTATCTAATAATTTATACGTAAAGAAATTAGAAGAAGAAACATATATATTAGATATAAAGATAGATCTAGAACATTACTAAGATTGTCTTAATCCATGTATATGGACTAGATGCTAAAATAGCTTAACATGCAAAAATTTAAGATTGGATTCTTATTTATTTTACATAGAACACCTGTCTCCAAAGATATATGTTCTAAGACATGGATTGATAGAGATATGATGGAAATTGTATCCTATACTTAACTATAAGATCTATCAATGAAACAGATAAACTAGAAGTTCAAAATTATTTAAATTAAAATTTTTTCAATGAAATGTTGGAAAAATAATGAATATTAGTCAATATATATTTTACTTTAAATGGTAGTGCTCTAAGTTGGAAAAGTTTCAAACAAAAGAGTATAACTAATTCTACAACTAAATATAACCACACCTTCATATTTGAGGAAACAAAGAGCTTGTTCTAATGAAAAAATTCATTAATGAATTAGGTTGGTTCCTAAAATTATTGATTCAATTGCCTTATATTGTAATAATAATAGAGTTATCTCATAAGCAAAGGAACCAAGATATCATTAATGATCCAAATAAATAATTAAAAAATTTCATCTAATTTGATAAATCAATAAAATAAAAGATGTAAAGATAGGTACCTACCAAAGAAAATCTAGAAATCCTTTTACCAAGACACTATCTATACATAAGCATTAATGCTATATGGAGCAATATGGTGTTAGATGCATAAGTGATTAGTTTTGGTGCAAGTGAAAGATTGTTAGTTTAATATGTCCTATAACCAATTGGTTGGTTACACATGGTATTATTATATTCTTGTGAATATATATTTATTACTAATAAAGACTTAATTTATATTTAATATTCATATATTATTAGATTAATGAATCTAATATTTGATTTATAAATTTAGAGCAAAGATACGACTTATGAGATAAAAATGATTTGCAAAAATAAAATTATAAATGTTTTATAATTATAGGATTCTTATTGCATTAAATTATTTTTTTTAATTTGATACTTTCTTAAATATCAAATATTTATTAGAATTATAAAGACTAATATATATTATGCTCTTTCTCTTATAAAAAAAAAAGTAGTTGTTGTCATAAGCTAATATATAAGGCATACCTAGAACTAATATGTAGATGTTTGTTGACACGATCAAGAGTTAATATCTTATCCCAAATGCAGGAGTGTCAAAATAATAAATAACCTGGCAAGACTGGGGTCGAACTATAGAAAAGTTAACTATACAAATTACAAATAATAATAATAAAAAGAATAAGAACAACAACAACAATGATGATGGTGGTGAAGATGAGTTAAATGGGACTTTGAAATGTAAGATTAATGTGAAGATTATACAATGATAAAAACAAATGTCAAGGTTAGAGGATACACTAATAGTATTAGAGATAAGAAAGATATAAACTCTTTATTAATTATTAACATAATAATATTAATCATCTTATTTACATAACACCATACTTATAAATTTTATCAAGTATTCATGATGCTAACTTATGTTGACAACAAATCAAGTTCCTTTCATAATAACGATGTCACCCAAAGACTATGAAAGATCAATTTTTTGATGTACCAAGTGTTATACAACACAAATCTAGATTAACCATTTAACAAGCAAGGTATTAAGAATTAATAAGATAAAAATGATAAGACATATTAATAGCAAGTTATTTAGGATATAAG
>NW_011501376.1:15451-17719 GCF_000495115.2 Populus euphratica | reverse complement strand
CAATATAAGAACATAAACATGATATAAGTTAACTAAGTATAGTAAAGAAAATGAAAAGCATGAACAAGAGATTAATGAAAGCAAAACTTAAGCATTACAAAAATATAAAGAGAGAGAGCAAGAACATAATCTTAATATGGAAAACAAAATGCCTAAATAAATGGAAAATACCTCCTTTTATAGGCTAAAATTCAAAACTATTCATTTGGTAATTGATAATTGATGTAGTAGCCAACTATTGATTAGTGGACTTGGTGGAGAACATCACTAAAGCACTTTAGCTGGCTAAATTGACATTGATGCAATTAGAATTTAACAAAGTATTCTTCATGAAAGTTGTTGGACATTGTCTTTTCCTTCCACCCACTAAATTTCAAATTATTTGGAGCACTAAAACTCGAGATACGTCTAAATTACTGAGCAGTGTTGCTAGTGGACGTGGTGGATAGCCCTCACGCTCTTGTCTAGATGAAATCTTATTTCTACCATCTGAATTTGAGCTAGTCCTCTCATAAAAGTTGTCTTTTTCTTCCACCCATCAAATTTCAGATCATTCGGACTTCTAGAACTCCAGTTATGTGTAAACCTCTAAGTAGTGTTTGGGCTAGATTGCAAGACAGATTCAGACTTCTCTTTTGTGGCCAAACTTTGAATTTAAAAGTGGCACATTTCGATCTTTCCATACCCATGAAAGTTATAGGCCTTTTTTTTTTTTTATCTTTCTAGCCATATAAATTAATATAAAATCCAAGATCTATAGCTCTAGATATGATCCGATGACTGAATAGTGTTTGAATTTGGCGTGAATCGACATCTCCTTCGTAAGCTTAGTCTTTTCTCTATCCTTTCACTTATAATAGTTAATCACAATAATCTATCTTTTGAATTGTGAGAATACCTACATTTAAAATGAGTATTTATCATAAATTAAAGGTATTTTATATTATCAGACTTGTTATTATAAAACATGCTCTAGTTAAGGAGTAATCGATACTTGAAGTGCGAAATGATGATATAAAACCTTGATAAAAATGTACTTTTAAGTACTAATCATTTGTTACAAGACGTGTATTTAACTAACTCGCATAAAAATTTTATATGGAAAGATTACTTATATCTATGAAAAAGGTCACATGATGGTTGTATAAGTGATTTTTGGACTTGAGATTACTAAGTTATCTTATATAAATAATGTTATACTTTGAACATGTTACATGTTATCTTATCTAAGGTAATGAAGGGATAAACATTAGGTATAACATGAACTACATGAAAATACTTAAGTGATCAAGAGAGGATTCTTCACCCCAGGTGAATTAGAAAAAATATTTTATCTATTCTTACATAGTATTGACTAAGAAATCCTTGGTAAATTGACATGATCAAAGAGTTGATGTCTTATCCCAAGTGTAGAAGTGTCCTTTTATAGGCTAAAATTCAAAACTATTCATTTGGTAATTGATAATGGATTTGGTGGACAACACTACTAAAGCACTTTGGCTGGCTGAATTGACATTGATGTAATCAGAATTTGGCAAAGTGTTCTTCATGAAAGTTGTTGGACATTGTCTTTTTCTTCTACCCACCAAATTTTAGATCATTTGGAGCATTACAGCTCAAGATATGTCTAAATTATTGAGCAATGCTGTTGTTGGAAGTGGTGGATAGCCCTCATGCTCTTGTCTGGATGAAATCTCATTTCTACCGTCCGAATTTAAGCTAATCCTCTGCATGAAAGTTATTGGAAATTGTCTTTTTCTTCCACCCATAAAATTTCAAATCATTTAGACTTTTAGAACTCCAGTTATGGGTAAAACTCTGAGTAGTGTTTAGGCTGGATTGCAAGACAGATTTGAACTTCTCTTTTATGGCCAAACTTTGAATTTAAAAGGGGAAAATTTGGGTCTTTTCATACATGAAAGTTGTAGGCATATTTCTTATCTTTTCAACCATATAAAGTAATTTGAAATCTAAGATCTATAGCTCTAGATATGATCCGATGACTGAACAGTGTTCGAATTTGAAGGAATTGACATCCCTTTCGTAAGCTTAGCCTTTTATCTGCCCTTTCACTTCTAATAGTTAATAATAACAATCAATCCTTTGAATGGTAAGAATACCTGCATTTAAAATGAGAATTTACCATAAATTAAATGTATTTTATATTATCAGACTTGTTATTATAAAACATGCTCTAGTTAAGGAGTTATTGATACTTCAAGTGCAAAATGATGATATAAAATCTTGATAAAAATGCACTTTTAAGTA
>NW_011501376.1:12849-15346 GCF_000495115.2 Populus euphratica | reverse complement strand
ACAAAGCAAGGTATTTATCATTTAACTTCCATTAATCTATCTAGATAAACAAACTCTCATTAAATTTATATATATATATGCTTCATATTGTTGAAAGAAGATATTGATAAACTTTTTTTTTATGTGCTTCATGTATGAAAACATAGATGATGGGGCTTTTATTATAAGAAAACAATATTATGTTCTAATCTATCTTTAAGGTTAATTTTCTTAGGGTGAGATTATATATATATATATAACTTAAAACACAATGCATCTTTAACCCATATAATGAGTTTTTGGCTAATGACTCCCGAACCAGTTGGTCTTCTGGCATTAGGTGTTGAGACACCCCTTTGAGCTTAATAACTCAGGTCGCAAATACTAATACGTAGATAGTGCAATGTTTGATTCCCTTAAGCTTTTCTCCTCAACCCGTGTAACAAGCGTTGGGCCAATAGCTCCCAAGTTAGTTGACTTTAGGGTATTAGGTGTTAAAACACCTCTTTGAGCTTAATTGTGTAGGTTAGGAAGGTTACGAAACCAAACTTACCTATGTTTTTACTTATTTTTTTAATTACATTTATTATCATTATTTTGCAAATTATTTTTTTTTTTTTTTTTTTTTAATTATATACAATCCCTTTCCCTTAGTTGTTACCTTTAACAAAAGAACATAAATAATGTAATAATCCAATATGCAACCCACAATCATAAGTTAAAGTGTGTGTGTGTGTGAAAATAAAGGCTTAAAAATACTTGTTAAATGAGTAAATGAGCAGAAACATTAGATAATAATATGAAAGTTTGTAAACTTGAATATTTCAAGAAGTATTATAATAGACCTTGTTAATAATGTTTACTAAGATGTGTCTCAAGAGTCACTTTAACAAAAGAACTACTTGACTTTGCCATCTTAGTAACAATGGTTTTACAAATAGAAAACACAGCTAGTAAATTTTATTTTATTTTTTTGTAAGTATCAACTACTACCCTTTCTTCCCAACCAAAACGAAATATTGTCCTCAATATTGTAAAGTAGAAAGATGGAATATAGAAGATATCACCTGACATAACGAACACTGACAAACCAGAAACACACTTAAACAAATAAAAATAAGAAATAACAAAACATAATAATAAAACCAAAAGACACAAAAATTCACAAATGAAGGCTCAAATCCAATCTAAGCTTTTTATGACTATCCTTAGTTGACCTATTTATGCGACTCATGGAGGGATCAATTATAAGAGTGCAAGATTGTAGTTGGTCAATCAATTATTTAGTAGTAACAACAGAGATTATGATTTGTCGTGCTGAAGATGTTAGGAATTTCTGTTCCACAACATGATAAAAAAAAAGAAGACAACTTATCACAATAACCATTAACATTTAACAAACCGATGGGTTTATGGTGAATATGAAGTTGGGCCCAAGAGGAAATATAAAAGATCTTTTCTAATGTGCCCGGACCACCTGATAAGAACATGAAGGCATCAGCATGTTTAAACATTGCATTTATTCGATCAGATATTATGGAGACTTGTAGTTCATTTCGAATTATGTTTCCAATAATGTTCCCTTGTACTAAAGATTTGGGGACAACCTTCAAAACCTGACTACCTCCTAAAAATACAGTTATTGACACACCTCCCACTAACCCAAGGCTGCCTCCTCTATACACCAAATGAATCTTTCTTGCAGCTAATACCTAACGAAGATGATTTGCTGATTCTAAAAACTCTTTTTCTTTCCTAAGACTAGATCCACAAAAAACACAAATATTTTGATGACTTGAGGAACTTGCCATTTCTACACACTTTGATATTTGCGGAATGTGTGGGTTGAGTAGAAATGAAAGGAAGGAAGAGAAGAATTTGTAGATGAAAAAGTGAAAATGCAATCATACTATCTATATGGAGGCCAACTAGAGTCTCTCTCTCTCTTTTATTATTATTTTTTAAAAAATATTTATATACAAGTAGTTGTGATTGTGACATACATCTTCCCTTGGTTTTACGTTCAAAAACGACTTAAACGCCCTTTATGGGTCGGGAATAGGCTTCTGATCCAGTTTTTTTTAAAACTAGCAAACAGAGTCTTTTTTAGTCAGATTCTCAAGGGTATATCGAACATGTTCTTTATGGAATTGTGGCCATAAATTATAAATTGCATGATGCACATCTCTACTAGGGTGCATCTCAAGAGTCAATAGAAGATTATCTAAAGACTCTACTTAGGCCATCCTTAATGAACTATATTTTATCTTCATGATTTACAGATACCATTCCTAAAGAATGATATTTTGCATTACAAGTCCATCTGGCACACCTGTGACAGACTTGCAGTCGTTTTGCTCGAAGTTTCTTTGCAAAAGTGCATTTACCTGTTCCAAGCATGTATGAAATGAAAGAATTGGAGAACGCACCTGATAATCGGACCTTTGCTTCAATCAACCAGCGAATATCTTCAGGAATTCCATGATTCATTAACAATCTCAATCTTGCACATCTAGCA
>NW_011501376.1:8915-10662 GCF_000495115.2 Populus euphratica | reverse complement strand
GGATGGGGGCGGGGGGGCGGGAAGGGGAGGCCTGGATCTCTCTCAGGGTCAACGTTCTCTTCCCTTGATTTGAAAGGAAGACCGGTATAGCGAGAGAGAAAGGGGAGAGTTTGAAGAGAATGAGGTTTTGCTATTGGTGGTTCGGGAAATCTCCCTCTCTTTTTCTTTTTCTTTTTTCTTTTTTCTTTAGCGCATAATTACGATTCACAACACGTCATCTAGAACCCACAGAAATAATTACGTGGCAACCTTTATGTTTATATTACTTATTTTTGGGTTTAGAGCAATTAATAATTAGTTATTCCATTTGGTTATTTTATAAGAAAATAATTTTTGTTAACATGGAACAATTTAATAAAATTAGAAGTTTAAAAAGAAAATTATTTCCCAGTCAAAATCAAAACAATTAATATAGATTATTAACTTTTATTTTAGATGAATAAACTAGTCATAAAGTAAATAAGTATTCTTCTCTATTGTTAATCATGAACATATAATGAAACATATATACAACTTATTGAAACTTTAATTAAAATAAAAGCATTCAAATAATCTAAGATATTATTTATTAATGAAAAACATTATCACATTGCTAGCCTTATTGATGATAAAAACAAAATCCATCATTTTAACGGATGATACATTTCTTTAGTCAAATATAATCATTCTTCGTAGATTAAGATTTAAAAACATAAAAAATAAAGACTCAAAACAAAAATTAAAATATAAAATAAGACAATAAAAAACCAAAGAATTAAATCCATAAAGATCTTGATTTTTTTTGTTCAAAACAAAATAAAGATTAAAAAAAATAAACAAAACATTGCATGCATTTAAAGATCCAAATCTAAGACAATTGTTGAAAATTTATTTTAAAAACATGGTTGATGAGCATATTTGAGTCAAAAAAATAAAATTTATTTATTTATAGAATTAAAACTTTATTAGAAATTATTCTTCACAAAAATTTATTTAATATAAAACATTAACATGAATAAAATAAATTGGGTCAATAAGTAATTGATCTTAAAAAACCCTTAGTTAACATGTTATTATGAAATTAAAAATCTTTTATCTTACATTTAAAAAAACAAAAATATTTTGTAATTTATAAAGTGAAAAGTCAAAGAGTCATAAATGAGCCTTAACAAAGTAATTGAGATTTAACTTATACATATGCATCAGAGCCTCCAAAGTTTAAGTTTGTTTTTTTGTCAATCTATTTTGAACTTGAATTTTAGTTTATTATAAAATAATTTTTTATATTATAATTGTTTTTTACTAGTTTGTGAATAAATAGTCTATATAATCATTTTTCCTAAATAGTTTTTTCTAAAGAAAAAAATGTAGTTTTTAAGATAAAAAAAACCATTAGGTTTTTATTTTTTTATGATAGATCATTAAGGTAAAATGGTGTGAATTAATTATGGTAATTAGTATAATTCATTTTGTATAGTTTGAGTTTTAAAAAAATCAGTATAAATAGAGGTTGAATGGACGATGTTCACACTAGCTCCGAGATTAAGTAAAGCCCTTTTAATTTTATGTTCTCCAATAAAGAACGAAATTGTAGGACAACCAGGGTCTTTATATTTTAAAGCATTATTATTATGAAGAATGACACTTACTTGCTCGACTAAAAAGACTTTCTTTTTCACATTCAATTTTCTCTTCATAGTGTATAAATATTTCAAAAATTTAGCATAAGAAGGTACCTGTTTAATAGCATCCAACAAAGGTATATTGA